>NC_027754.1:108705-135306 GCF_000695525.1 Brassica oleracea var. oleracea | reverse complement strand
TTCCTACCATGTCCTAAGGTCTCGGCTGTAGCTTTTCTGCCATAAGTATATCAACAAAAACCAATGTCTGTAGTCTAGCTCCCAGGAACAACATAGGAGTTAGTTTCCAGCAATGTGGCCATCACACATGTCGTTTTTCTCCGTCGTTTGGACTTGACATAGCCTAAGAGAGAAAGAATAGAGTTTTCATGAATTATTCCTATGTTTTTCCTATTTTTGTTTTATGTTGCCTTAGTATCTCAGTTAGTTTTTTTTTTAAATAAAAAGTAAGTCTATAAATATAAAGGATATACTCCTTTTAGTATTAGTAGATTATTTATGGATTGGGGTTGAATTATGAACCTTTATAAATATTTTATAAATGAATTTATAATGTCAGTTTTAGTTTTTCAGAAATTTAAAGTATTTATGCAAATATTTATCTCTTAAAGATAAATTTAAATAGTGATATTAAATTTGGGGTAAAAGCTAAAATTAAAATTCTCCCAGAAATCATAACATACTTTGTTTCTCCAAAAATTCTAAAAAGGGATGTTCATGTCTAATTGCAGCTTCTAATGTTTTTTCCTTCCATATATATAAATTTATTTTTTCAAAAGAAATTTTGGTTCACACACTATTATGCGTTTTATTTAATTAGCAAACAGTTTATCCAAAATTATGTTTCAATTTACAGAAGTCCAACACCAAATAAGATATAGACTTATTTATTATATAATGTTTTCAAAATTATATTAGAACAAATTTACAAAAACAACATCTACACATTCTAAAAAGAGTTTTTTTTTTAGTTTACCCCGAAAGCGCAGGTTCACCAGCCAATAATAGCCTGTCATATCATACTTAATTTTTTTAAAACGTAAAATAACATGAATTTGCCAAGTTATATTATATTTTTTAAATAAAAAGTAAAAATAAATAAATAAAATAGTACTAGCCGCAGAAAAAATGAGTTTATTTAATATTATTAACGATATCAGCAAAACACAAAACCCTAAATTCTAAGCATTAAATCCTACCCCTTTGGATAAACCCTAAACCCTAAATCATAAATATTATACACTAAATCCTAAAAACTAAATCCTAAAAGCCGTCAGCAAAACTCTAAACCTTAGCCCTAAGCCCTAGAGTTTAGGATTTATCCAACGGTTTAGTGTTTACCCAAAGGTTTAGAGTTTACTCAAAAATTTAGGGCTTACCCAAAAGTTTAGGATTTACCCAAGAATTTAAGGTTTAGTGTTTAGGGTTTAATGTATAGGATTTAGGTTTAGTGTTTTGCTTACGGCGTTAACAATGTTTAAAAAAATATTTGTACTATTTTTTATTTATTTTTATTTTATTTTTTTTATTTTTAAAAATATAATATGACTTGGCAAAGTTTTATTATTTTTTTCCTTTTTTTTCAAACACTGAATATGAGGTCGCATACTTTTATTGATCGGTGAATAAATAATTTTTCTAAAAAATATCAAAGTACGGATAAACAATCTTTCTATATTTAAAATATTGGTCACTAATAATAGTACGTCACTTCCAATTAATATTAATATTATTTTATAATTTAATAATTTTTACTATTTAATAATGCATAGACAAATCTTAAACTGTTTTAGTTTTAAAACAGTTATCAATCATCGATTTTAAAAAAAAAATTACTCAAAATAATAATAATAAATTCAAGTGCATTATTGAACAATTTTTTTAGTTCTGATGTGTTAACTTACATGAAATTTTAATCCCTGTTTCAAATCTTATACATAAGTAAAGTTTGCCAAACATAATAAAAAAGTAATTCAAACTATCTTCCTAATTTTACTGTGATAGTCAGGTTACTCTTTTTCATTTCAAATAATAGAAACATATTTGACATTAATATAAATAAAATTTTAAAACATTAATATAAATAACATTTTAAAACTAAATTTCCTCATTTATATAAAAGATTTACCGTGAAAGTAAAAATAGTAAGTTGTAATTGATCAAATAAACACAATTAATCTCTAGTAGAAGATGACAATTAATGAGAACCTATCTCTAGTTAATGACAATTGTTATTGATAAATCTCTCTCTCATTAATTAGTTTGCTTTATCTAGAAAACCATTTTCAATGGATCAATAAAGTTGAATTCTTTTCCACTCTTACTGCATTTAGAGTGCAAGTAAGAGTGATAAACAAAAATAAATAAATTTATTTTTATATAGAGTAAACTCATTATTAATAGAGAAAATGAATTTACTCTATTAATAGAATACTTTTATATAGAGCGAAAAATAGAGTAACATTGATATATTTTTTTTCTTCAAACTCTATTTTATAGTTAAAAATATAAAGGGGTTGGAGATGCTAAAAAGACGATTTTTGATTTATCTCTTCTTCTATTCTGCTTTCTCTTTTTAATTGATGAAAATATACTTCCAATTATAATGCTTTAAAATAAAAATTTTAACACTTTGCTATTACAAATTATGAAATATATATTACATTCATGACTATACAACCAAAATTTCTATATACTTTATAAGAATTCACATCTGAACACAACCACCATAAACCGTGTGACGAAGATCCACGTCTGATACTTGTACCATGATAAAGATCTGTTGTTAATTTCTTCTTCATTAGTTTGCATACTTGTTAACAACAGATCTTTAACATATATGATTTATATATAATTTTATGTAACTTGCAGTAAAAATAATGTGGTAGAAACTGTAAGTTTATATGGCAAGTGTAGTAAAAATAAAGAGAGAATTTCATGTTTACCACTTTCATGGTACTATTATTCATCTTTACCACCACTAAATGGACATTTTCGAAAATATTTTTTTTTCATTAAATGAAAAAGATTCTTTTACCCTTATTCTCTATATATATAATCAATAATTATTTAAATAAATAAAAAGTAGAAAAAAAATAAAAAAAAAATAATTTTTATGTTTTCGAATTATACTTTCTCAAATTCAAACTTTTTTATAATTTTCTTTTGAATTTTTGTTTTTGTCTAATTTTTTTTCTTTTCAAAATTTATTTTTGAAAATCAAAAATTATGTTTCAAACTACTTTTAAATTTTTATATTTTTTTAAGTATTTATTTATATATTTATTATCCAAAATTTCACATTCCAAAAACTATACCCTATCTCTCAACTCTAAACTCTAAATCTAGATTATTTAATCATAGGGGTATACATGTCTTTTACCTTTCATTAAAAGTGAGGATAAAAATGATTAGTGTAAATATGAAAATTGGTATTATAAATGTGGTATTTGCGACAATTTTTCAAAAATAAAAATTATTATTTTATAAAACTTATGACTGGTATTATTTTTTGCTCAAAAAATGACTGCTATCATTTTTTATGTATAAGTCTCCGTATGAGTTTTAAATAAAAAAAATTGATTTTTTTTTCTGAAAAAGGATTTTCATTAATATTTTTTAGATTTTTTTTACAACGAAATTAAATAAAAGCCCTAAAACCCAAATAAGCCCAAGAACAAAACTAGCCCAAAATAGCCCAGAGATTTCGAAAACCCTAACACCACTTCATCTTGCCTCGATGCGCCACGCTGGTGTAGAGAAACCGAAACCAACCTCCGCTGGAACTGCTACTACCTAGATAAAGAAGACACCTCACTGGAAGGACTATGCAGGGTATAGAAAGAGACCGGGTATAGAGACCGGAGATGAGAGAGGAGAACCCAAGAAGCGAGACCCATGCAGATCCGGTCCTGAGACCGTCGCCGTACTCAGCTGCCTCCGGTGACATCGTTCACGCCTCTCCGCCACCCTCAAACAGAGAGCTTACTAGAGCAGCCGGAAGTTCATGCAACCCTATAACGCTTCCGCCTTGAAAACCTTCTCCCCTCCAAGATCTACCACCTCCCTTCACAAATCTGGGCTTCTCGAATACCAGGAAGCGAGCACAAATAAGATCTCCCACTATGATGACTTTTGAGGAAGCAAGAACCCACCTCCCTCCTCAAGAACCTGGAACCGCAAAGAATCACCGCCTTCGACATGACTGCGCCGAACCATCCACGGCCTCGAACCGGAGACACCACCTAGTTTGTGCCTTAGCTTGTTAGACAACAGACGAAGATCTGGGCATGAACAAATTAAAAGAATTTTAGCTCAGAGCGCCTCCATTAATATATATCCCTGTTCTGAAACGCGGTAGTCGCTGCTCGGGCGGTCGGGTTGGGCCTAGCGCATAAAAAAAAAATCGGAGATTAATCAGAAATTATGCGGGGCGGAATTTTTAGATGGTTTACTATGTTATAAAACATGTTAATCTTTAATTGTGTATAACATTAATACATTTTCATGTTTAAGATTGTATAAAACACACAAATAGAATATATAAATTTAATATAGTGTGATTTTCATCAAAATTATGAATATAAATGATATTTATAAAATTTTAGATCAAATAAACAAATAAAAATATTATTAAAACTAAAAAAAAATTAAAAAAAAAAAAGATTAGGCGGTTAGGCGGTCATTTAGGCGGTCTAGGCGTATCCGATTTTTTAAACCGATTTGACATAAATCGGGGCGGAAAAGTGACGCGTAGCGCCTAGGCGGCCGCCTAGGCAGCCGATTTTTCGAACAAGGATATATATGTATATGTATATATTAATATATATGTATATATTAATATACGTATATATATATATATATATATATATATATATATTAATGGAGGTGCTAGTATGTCCCGTTAGAAATATATATGTATATGTATTTTTTTTTTGTGCAAACATCTATTAAAGAGATTTCAAACAAGGTTCAAACAACACAAGTAGCAGGAGCAAGCATAGAAACTAAAGCTGCTTTAGCGAGAGAGTCAGCTTGTACATTTGCTAAACGCGGGATAAACTGAAAAGAGATAGAGGTGAAAGAGCGCGCCCAGGAATCTTATGTCATAGACCACACCTTTCAAGACCACATCCTGGTCCATGAAACTTCAAGAGTGAGATGAAGGTCTTTGAATCAGAACAGACCAGAAGGCTGCTGACATATGAGGAGATTGCCGCTGTCATAGCTGCTTTAACCGCCAACGCTTCAGCCACCAGAGCTGGAGGAACGTAACACCGGTACACGGAGGAACTTTCGGTAAAGGTGTTTGATGAGTCTCGGATGAGCCACCCAATTCCGCAGTTCCCTGAGATGGAGTCCCATGCTGCATCTGAAAAAGAGGACCAAGTGCAAGCATCAACATGAGTAACATGTAAAGGCGAAACCACACTATGTGGTAGAGAGGATTTTTCGACAACTATCTGAGCTGCTTTCCAAGCTCTAGCATCCTGTAAAGCTTTTAGAACAGTATCAACTTCGAAGAAGAACTTATCTTCAAAAAGCAGTTTGTTTCTGTTTGTCCACAGAATCCATAAAACCCAAAGGTAGATTGGCGTTGCGCCCAACCCAGATGGAGGCAGAGACACCATTTTTCGACATTTTATATATGTATTTATATATATGTATATGTATATATTAATATATATGTATATGTATATGTATATATTAATATATATGTATATATCAATCAAAATTAGATCTTTCACTCTTGTCTACTTTCTAATTTTGATTAATATATATGTATATATTAATATATATATTAATATATATATATATATATATTAATATATCAACTTTCTAATTTTGATTAATAAATAGAATATAGCAATATATCAACTTTCTAATTTTGATTAATAAATAGAATATAGCAATAAATAGAATATAGCAATAAATTTGATTAATAAATAGAATATAGCAATAATTTTGATTAATATATATGTATAAATTAATCAACTTTCTAATTTTGATTAATATATCAACTTTCTAATTTTGATTAATAAATAGAATATAGCAATATATCAACTTTCTAATTTTGATTAATAAATAGAATATAGCAATATATCAACTTTCTAATTTTGATTAATATATATGTATATATTAATATATATGTATATATATTAATATATATGTATATATACATATACATATATATATATATATATGTATATGTATATATACATATATATTAATATATATACATATATATTAATATATATACATATATATTAATATCATATACATATATGTATATAAATATATATTAATATATACATATACATATATATATATATATATATTAATGGAGGTGCTAGTATGTCCGGTGTGCTCAAAAAATATATATGTATATGTATATATTAATCAAAATTAGAAAGTTGATATATTGCTATACTCTATTTATTATTAATTAATTATTAGGTTCTTAACTTTACGGAAACACAAATCAAAGTATCAGAAAATAGATATTTTGGGTTGTGTTTTTGATAGACCATGGATTTGACCCACTTTTATCTATGGTTTATAAGTGTTTTAACTACTAATTATTATATTGTAGAGTCTATTTAGCATATTTATAGGATCATGAATGATTTGGAGGAAAGTGATGATTTTGGAGTATTTTGAAGATATTTGGAGTAAGCACCCGAGATGACCATCGAGCACGACCATCGGTCGACATTGAAGATAAATAATCGATCGATGTTCACATTGTGACATCGATCGACATCGAAATGCGCAGAAAGCCCGTTTGGTCTCAACTGACTTAGAACCCAAGTCTTCACCTATTTACAAGATTACCCCTGACGAATTTTTACCTAATTATATAAGTTTTGCCAGCATGTTAGAGGCGAAGTGTGCTTTCTTGTTTTACTGATTTTACAGCAAAGATTTTCTAGGATTTTTAGTAGATTGGAGAGAAGATCCAAAGAGATTTGTGTTTGAAACTCCATTGATATCTATTTATTTATCTATGCAGTTTTTATACTTTATTATTGTTATGAATTGCTTGGTCATGTCTAAGTAGTTCTCTTGTTAGATTTATGGTTTAAATAGGTTACGAGGGATTAGCCCCAACTATAGATTGCTAAGTCGTGATATTCATCTTTGGGATTGTCATTAATGTCTGTTTGTAGATTAGCTACCTTAAACTTGCCCTAGGAGTTGTAGACATAAGCGATAGCTTGCATCTCACCCTGAATCCATCCTAACTGAGCTAAGATTGCTAGAGTAAGGCGAGAGCTGATCTAGGAAGCTTAGTGAGCATATTCAATCTGCGCATTAATACTAGACCAAGAGCGTCGATCGATATTCCAATCGAATAATCGGTCGACGTTTCAACAAGTTTATCGATCGATATTCCAATAGAATAATCCATCGACACTGGTCAATAGACAAACCTAGAAAGCGAAAGCCTAATGGTTTGTTATTAAGTGTTGAGCTCTATAATATCATGCATACAACTTATTAGGCATCTGTACGATTATAATCATGATTACCTTAATAAAAACCCTAAGTCTAGCTATTTCCATTTAAGTACCAAAACCCGAATCAATCAATCGAGTAATTACTTGCTCACAAACCTGCAACTTTACATTTAAATCATTAAACAACCTAGCTTAACAAATCTGATTAGATTTATTAGGTTCCCTAGCTCTCTGTGGATTCGATCCCTAAGTACTACAACTGAACATTTTATTTGAGAGAGTAATTCACTCCTTAGGGTAATTTGAGTGATATCAAATTTGGCGCCGTTGCTGGGGAGCTTTGATCGCCTTATAGATTTAATCTTGTTTGGCATAGGTTTTCTTCTTAAAAACCACTTTCTGACACAAAATTTTTCTTGTCTTTTCAGGTACGTGCCCAACAGTACCAGAAGCAACAAGGAAACTCAACTGCTATTCTCATCAGATCATGCAAGCTTGGAACGTTCAATCCGCAAAGGAATACGCTCCTCATCGATCGACAACAACACTAGTTTGTCGCTCGATTCTCGTCAACCACCGTCGACCCAAACACCAGTTTTGTCGACCGACACTCGCTCACCACCGTCTACCGAAGGCACTCTTCCGTAGATCGACATCTTCCACCCGACGTCGATCGATACTTCAGTCCGAACATTGATCGATACTGAGCCGGGAGACATGATTACGACCTTGATACTTGTACGTGATGAGAAGGGAGACCTGTATGACCACGAGGGTCATCTGCGTAATGCAACAGGTCAGAGGATATATGCTCAGAGGGCTGTAATCCCTGAATCTGATACTGATGCTAGAGGAGCTACACAACCTGTAAATGAGGCTGCTCGACCCAAAACGTTGGCTGATTACAACCGTCCAGATCAGTTCTACACCAACAGATCAGCCATTCGTCCTCCAACTATTCAGAGGGAGAATTTCAAGTTGAAGCCGCAGCACTACACACTCGTGGGACAGACACCTTACTATGGGTTATCTCACGAGCATCCTATGGACCATCTGGAGGGGTTCGAGGATCTTATATCTGCTATTAAAGTCGAGAAGTCTCTGAAGACTACCTCCTATGCAAGTTCTTAAAGTACTCACTTGTTGGAGATGCTTCGCATTGGCTTAAGCAGTTACCACCAGGATCTCTCACATCCTCGGGCAACATCAAGAATGCATTCCTATGAAAATTCTTTGATGAGGCGCATGCTGAAGACTTGAGGAGCAAGATCGCTACATTCACTCAGGAGCCTGCAGAATCGTTCAGAAGCTCCTGGATCAAATTCAAGTCTTATCAGAGAGATTGTCCACACCATGGATTCAATGAAGTACAACTGCTCAGTACTTTCTACAGAGGCATCGCTGTGCAATATCAGATGGCTTTTGATGCTTCCAGCAATGGGAACTTCAACACCAAGAATTTAGAAGAGGCTGTGAGAGTTATTGAAAACTTAGCATCCAACAGCAGCACCAAGAACACTGACTTTGAGAGGAAGAGATCCGCAACCCTTCTTCGGAATGATCAGATTGATGAGGTGAAGGCAAAACTGGACAGTATTCACAAGCTTCTCAGGAGCCATGTCTGCGTAGTTGAGGATGCAGAGGCTGTAGACACAGAGAGTAGAGCAGAGGTAGAAGAAGATGTAAACTTCATTAGTGGAACTGGATTCCAAGGTTCTGGAAACCAGAGTGGGAACATAAACTCCTATGGCAATGGACAGATGGGAAATTTCAAACAGAGTTCGCAGTACCAGAAACCCTACAGCAACAACTAGAGCAACAACAACAAGGGTTATAGAAACTTCTACTACCAGAAGCCACCACCACCTACTCAAGAGAACAAAATTGAAGAGATGCTTGATAGGGTTTTTCAGGGACAGCAGCGCATGACGGTGGACTTCAATGGGAAGATTGACTCTGTCTACACCAACCTGAACACAAAGTTTGAGACTTTGAGCACTCATGTGAAGAAGCTGGAGATGCAGGTTGTTCAGACAGGAGAAGTTGTTAAGAGGCAAGAAACCTTAACAAGAGGGGTAGGGAATGATGTGACCAAGCACCACGTGAATGCCATCATAGATGATGATTTCTGGCAAGTGGTAAAGCAGGAGAAGCTGCAAGAAGGAGATTTCAAAGTAGAAAGCTCGATGAGTTTCGGCGGATCGCATTGGTGTCGATCCACGCCGGACTTCGAATATCGATCGACAAACTTAAATCAAAACCAATCGACAGGCTCTCCAGAGCATCAATCGATGACACCTACGGAGTCAACGACATCTTGCAATGTCGTGAGGATCCTGACTCACGAGGAGTTTGCAGCAAGACACCCACATCCGCCCAACCATGTTTATGCCAAAATTGATCGACATTATGATACTGCCGTAGATCGACAGAAAGAGAACGCCATCGATCGATAACCTCTAGCTCCCATCGATCGACAACCTCTAGCTCCCATCGATCGACGCACACCTCTTACATTCCGAGTACATATGCCAAAGATAGACGTTACACATCTCAATGCACTCATGCCACAACCTAAACCTTCAGTTAACTCACCAGAGGCCACCAATACACATTCAGATGATGCAGCAGATCTTATGGAAGTTGATAGGGTTCCTATGGGAAGAACCCTGAGGAAAAGAAAGGAAAAAGTGGTGAAACATCTGAAGAGGAGAGCTAATGAGAAGGAAATGGAATGTTTCCAAAAGAGAGTTTTCAGGATTTCTCTAGAAAAGCCATTCGAGAAGGCCTATTTTACCCATAGATTTTGGATGTTCTTCAGAGAAACCAGAGAGACCGAAGAAGACATTAGGAGAATGTTCTGTGAAGCTAGAGAAAAGATGAAGAAGAGGATTCCACTGAAGAAGAAGAGTGATCCTGGGAAGTTTGCAATACCATGCACGGTGAAGGGTATTGAATTCTCACATGCACTGTGCGACTCATGAGCATCAGTCAGCATCCTACCTAGGGTTATGGCAGACCATCTAGGTCTAAAGGTGGAGCCTTCCAAGGAGTCATTCACTTTTGTGGATTGTTCTCAGAGGAGCTCAAGAGGAATAATAAGAGACCAAGAGGTGCAGATTGGTAATGCCCTAGTTCCAGCTGATTTCCATGTCTTGGATATCAAGCTAAACTGGAACTCTTCTCTATTACTTGGGAGAGCCTTCTTGTCAACAGTAGGAGTAGTGTGCAACATGCAAACCAACCAGTTGTGCCCGACGCTCATAGATCCTCATGTCCACTACAACTCTATTCTAGTCAAGCAGCCACAGACGTCCTCCAGAAGAATAAATGATCCAGGACTAATCGAAGCATGCCACTGTGGAGCCGAGTATGAAAGAGATTATTCAGCGTCGATAGAAACTCACACTGCGACATCGATCGACAGTGCTCATCAGAAATCGATCGACGTCCTGCAGGAAAAATCGGTCGACAGTAGTCCAGGAGATTGGGAAAATGACTACTACAATTCCACTATGGCAGCACACACCAGAGAGACCATGCATACAGAAGAGTATGATGAAGATTACGAGGAATAACGAGCTATAGAGTATAGAGCCATTCATGATGAGGAAGATAGACTTCTCCACCATTCCTCTTGGAAAAGGAATGCGCCATCGATCGACAGAACCGTCTAACCATCGATCGACACTCATCTTCATCAAACAAGCCGAAAACATCGACCGACATTGCATATTACCCAACGATCGACACTGGAGTCGACCGTGCACGAGAAAGGGACTACTCGATTGGCAGTTGGGCAGATGATCACCATCACGAAAGTTATGCAGTAGAAACAACAGTACATGAGCCAGGAGCAGATGAACTTCATGAAGGATTCACATATGAGGAACTTCTCAACATGCAAAGACGTGATGAAGCAGATCAACACCGAGCAGAAGCCTGTGGGAAAGGAACTCGTTTCAGTCGAATAAATGAAGCAGACATACGTGTAACGCTCGACAGAGAAATATAAGAATCGATCGATAGAGCCAACCACCAATCGATCGACGACAAACGTCCATCATCGATCGACATACGTCCGAAACCACCATCCACTGTAAGCAAAAATCCTAATTATGATAACCAGTATCTAACACAGGATGAGTTTGGTATTTTCAGCGATCCAGATGGCTATGCAAGAGCAATAGATGGACATGCACTGCAAGTATCCAGAGAGGACATTGCAAATATTCTTCAGATGGCTAATGCAGCATATAATCTCTTCATGCAACAACACAACGTCCCAGCACATCAGCAGAGGGTTACAAATGAGTTCTATGACACAGCTGGTGGTATAGACAATCGCCTCAAGCAGAAGTATTGACATCCTACTCGACCGTCGATCGACGTTGACGTCCCTTCATCGATCGACAGACGTCAAGAATTTGGCAGAAGAGCCTATGACCTTTATGGAACTAGGAGATTCCGTTGGGAAGAAAAATATGAGTATGGAGTCTACAGAGATGATTAGGGACATGCCAGAGATGTAGACGAACACATCATCAGAGTAGCCAAGGATGATATCAGAAGTCTTCTGGAAAGAGCTTCAAGAGATGAGCACAACTACATATGTCTTCCAGAACATGCTAACTCATTCACACAGACCAAGCTGGTACTAGAGATCTACACTAAGGACAAGATCAAAGAGATGTTCTATGGAGTCTGTGGACCCCAAGAAAAGTATGAGAGTGATTTCCAGATGAAGCTTGATGGTATCTACTACCCACTGAATGATAGCATCAGTTGGTTGACTACATGCATGGAGAAGATGAGGCAAGACATCGCCATGATCCAAACACAGCGTGCAGCCGAAGCAACCGCACCAGCGTCGATCGACAGCCACAACTCAACATCGATCGACGACGACCCACAACAGTCACATTCGATGAAGTCTCAACCAGATTTTCACACCAGAGCAGAGATTAATCAGTTGGTAGAAGAGATCTACAGAACTCTGGAAACTACAGAAGAGAGGCTTGATAGGAGATGTGATGACATCTATTTCCGAATGGACCTTACCATGAGCTTTTTGACTTCTCAAACAGAAGCAATACAAAGGGAGATAGTGGAGATTCAGAGATACATCCCCCGTCGACCAGAAGCATCAACATCGATCGACAAACGCACCAACATATCGATTGACAGTCACAGAAGGACATCGGTCGACGAAGCTACGAACCGAAGCAAGCTAGTACCAAAGGTGACATCAGACATGTCTGATACACACAACCATGGAGAGGATATTTCAGCTGACACTTACGCCACACTTATGAGACATCAGTTCAACCTTGAGAGTCTTGGAGATAGATTGCAGAAGATAGAGAACACAACTGCAACAATGAAGGATATATGGAGCAGAGGAGATGAAGCAATGAGAGACTTCACTGGTACATGATTCAACAAGCGCATAGAAGAGATGGAAACTTGTTTCCCAGCAAGTTCCAACTTTCCACATTACTAGCCGAATCACCTCCAAAAGTCAAACTAAATGACTATAACAAAGCGCTGAGTGGGAGGCAAACCACTATTATGTAATATTTTATTGATTTTTATTAATCTAGTATTTATGTTGGTTTTTAATTATTGAAGGTCATAAAAAAAACCAAGTAGACGATTGCCGTGAGTATCGACCGACGAAACACTGCCGACATCGATCGACAGAACATCACCTGCCGCGAAGAATATCAATACCTTTACATCGATCGACATCCATTCCGGTCTGGTATATCGTTCTAACTTGTTACATTGAGTCCTTATGATTTAGTCATCGCCAGAACTCCGACTGAATATACACTGGGGACAGTGTAGTTTAAGTCTGGGGGAAGGTTTACTGATAGTAGTTTATTTATGAGTCTTATTAAAAAAAAAGTTTTTATTGAGTCAAGAAGGGGATGATGAACTTGTTGATTTTGCTTGTTATCTAACCACATAATTCTAGACTTACTAGTTGCAGATCTATAGACACCAAAGTGGATCAACCTGTTAACTATGTTACACTTGCTGAGAGTGTTTGAAGGAACCAAAGCTGACCCCCAACCTAATTGAGCTCAACTCTGCTTGTCTTGGGGTTTGGTATACACGGGATCGGATTCTTCGAACAAGTCTGGAAGGTAAAGCCTTGTGTAGATTTATCACCATTTTTCTCTCTATTTTCGAAATATAGATAAAATTATAGATATAGTTAAAAATATATATATAGATTTATTAGGAAGAGATTCGAACAGGATTTGGTGGCTACAACCATTAAGGCTTGCTTCATAAGAATTCTATAGGTAAAGGATTATAACATGACTTGGTGGCTACAACCATTAAGGCTTGATTCACAAATAATCTTAGGATATAGGTCAAAAAGAAGTGAACAGGATTTGGTGACTAAAACCATTAAAGCTTGATTCATGGAAGCCTGTCCAATCTTGGTCAATGATCTTGCAATATAAGCAGACTTTGACTGAGAGAGAAAATTAGTAGAGAAAGAGGCTATAAACTATTGTTTACCTGCAAGTCCAGATACTTGTTTGAGCATCCTTGCATCCTGTGATCGATACCCCCAAGGTAAAGCCTACACTTTATTTATGTAAGAATTGAGGTTGGTAGAGGGGATTGTGAGACATGATTTGCTAAGTTGTTGACTAGATGAACTTGGTTGCTAGACTAGGATATGGTATAATGTGCTTCTAAAATTAGGACTGTCTAAGGTGTTGATTCTAAGTTATAATCTGTGAGTCCCTGTTGTTTTCAAACCTCTTTCAGAGAGATTGTCTGTATGTTTTGCTTGAGGACAAGCAAAAGGGTAAGTCTGGGGGAGTTGATAGACCATGGTTTTGACCCATTTTTACCCATGGTTTATAAGTGTTTTAACTGCTATTTATTATATTATAGAGTCTATTTAGCATATTTATAGGATCATGAGTGATTTGGAGGAAAATGATTGTTTTGGAGCATTTTACAGATATTTGGAGTAAGCACCCGAAATGACCGTCGAGCACGACCATCGGTCGACATTGAAGAGGAATAATCAATCGATGCTCACATCGTGACATCGATCCACGGCGAAGCACGCAGAAAGCCTGTTTGGTCTCAGCCGACTTAGAGCCCAGGTCTTCACCTATTTACAAGATTACCTCTGACAAATTTTAACCTAATTATATAAGCTTTGCCAACATGTTAGAGGCAAAGTGTACTTTCTTATTTTACTGATTTTAAAGCAAAGGTTTTCTAGGTTTTTTAGTAGATTAGAGAGAAGATCCAAAGAGATTTGTGATTGGAAGTCCATTGATATCTATTCATTTATCTATGCAGTTTTTATACCTTATTGCTGTTATGAATTGTTTGGCCATGTCTGAGTAGTTCTCTTGTTAGATTTAGGGTTTAAATAGGTTAAGAGGGATTAACCCCAACTATAGATTGCTAGGTTGTGATATTCATCTTTAGGATTGTCATTAATGCCTATTTCTAGATTAGCCACCTAGAACTTGCCCTAGGAGTTGTAGACATAAGCGATAGCTTGGATCTCACCCTGAATCCATCCTAACTGAGCTAAGATTGCTAGAGTAAGGCGAGAGCTAATCTAGAAATCTTAGTGAGCATATTCAATCCGAACATTAACGCTTGACCAAGATCGTCGATCGATATTCCAATCGAATAATCGGTCGACGTTTCAACAAGTGTATCGATCGATATTCCTATAGAATAATCGATCGACACTGGTCAATAGACAAACCTAGAAAGCGAGAGCCTAATGGTTTTTTATTAAGTGTTGAGCTCTATAATATCATGCATACAACTTATTAGGTATCTTTAGGATTATAATCCTGATTACCTGAATAAAAACCTTAAGTCTAGCTATTTCCATTTAAGTACCAAAACCCCAATCAATCAATCGAGCAATTACTTGCTCACAAACGTGCAACTTTACATTTAAATCATTAAACAACCTAGCTTAACAAATCTGATTAGATTTATTAGGTTCCAAAGCTCACTGTGGATTCGATCCCTAAGTACTACAACTGAACATTTTATTTGAGAGAGTAATTTACTCCTTATGATAATTTGAGTGATATCAGTTTTCCGTAAAGTTAAGAACTCTAAAATTAAATACTAATATTAACATATACATACACATATATATGTATATATATACATATATAACATCAATATGAGTGCTCTGAGAGAGAGATGAGAGAGAAATATGGGAACGATTGTTCCAACTTCACTTTTTCTTTTGTTAACTATATAAACATACTAGTGGTATTCCGGCGCTACGCGCCGGGTTCGTATTTTTTAATCTCTAATGAGTTCAAAATCGTTCATAATCCTTGAATCAACAATATATGTGGATAAGCTCTTACATTGTGTGTGTGTCTGTTCTTTTACCTGCTTTGTATGATGTTGTTGGAAATGTTACATTTGATGGTCGATATAGGTTTCTAGCAAACATATATTATGTTTTTATGTTTTCTAGTTGTTGGGTATTTTTTTTCTTTTGATTGTTCATTAGGATATATAATTGTTTCTACTAAATAGTAAATTAATAATTTGTTTTAGGAAATGTCACATTATACAATTAATGTAGTAATATCTTCAAAAGCATCTTAGTAGAAAGGAGAGGTTTCTCTTTCTAAATTCCCAACGTTGGTCCTCATTTGTTTTGTTGCTGATATTTGAACGGTAAATTTATTATAATGGGATAACTATAGGTTTATTTTAGGTCAATAGATGTGTACTTCTATAGTTTTATGCCGAGGAGAAAATGGTAGTTTCTCGTGCTATTTAAGTGTGTAATGAAGAAGACGGATAACATGTGGCGAAGAAGGGTAAGCATTTATATCTTTTAAATTTTATTTAGTTTGCTCCAATTATTGCTATTGTATACTGGTTAATGGTAATTGTTTTAATTTTTCTTAATGTAGAAGCTAATTGCATGTGGAGTTGGATCTTAGATTGTAGGCGTTTGGAGTGACTGATGAAGGAGTGATAGGGCACAAAAAAGATTTATTTATTTGGGATAAGTTTGGCTTATTATCCATTTGGAGGTGGATGTTATTTTGTTGGTTTACTATGTTCCCGGACCTTGATTTTCATGTAACTTTTTTTTTGTTTCGATTCATTTTTTCTTGTCTACCAACATATTTTTTTTTGTCACATTTGTTGTTGTAATTAGTAATTTTTGGTGTAATGTTTTAGATTAATGGTTGACCATATTTCGTATTTGTGTAATGAAATCTGCCATATATCAGTAAGTTGCGTAATATTTGTGTGTCTCTTCTTTAAGTTGAGCAATAAGGCTGACTTCCGATCAACTCAACCAATATGTTGATAAACCTGACATTTTTATAGGAAATCCGTTTAGGATGAAACGGTGGACGTTATGCATTTCGCTTAAATGACAATTGATGTATAATTTTTTACCAAATGGATTATGTTACTTTTCAATGTGTTTGAAATGACCGAGTCAAATTGATAGACAATTTATTTGCTTGATCATCAAGAAATCAGAAGATAGGTTCTCGTTCTAATAAATTTGGTGGCTCCATTTTGGTTTTCAGAAATCATGTTCTTTCTTGTTTGTTAACTAAGAAGTAAGAGTTTTAAAATGGACAATTGTCAATAGTATCTTTTGAGTTTTTGTCACAAAAAATGGCATTAAAAGGAGAAAGTAACAAAAATGACATTCATTAAAGAGTAAAATATCTCTAATACTTTTGGTTTAAAATTAAATAAACAAACAAAAATAAATAAAAACAAATAAAATAAAAATAAAAAAATGAAAAAAAGAATTTTTTTATAGTTTCAGTTTTCAGATTCGAAATTTTTTATAATTTTTTTTTTGAATTTTTTTTTTTCGAAATTTTTTTTTCGAATTTTTTTTTTCAAATTTTTTTTTTTATAATTCAAAAATACTTTTTGAAACTGTTTTTTAAAATTTTATTTTTAATTTTTTAGTATTTATTTTTTATTTTATAAAATTTTAAATCCTAATTCTAAAACTCCATGCCCTTCACTTTTTGATGGTGGTTTGTAAGTGTTGCTAATCGAGATTGAACATGGAAACGAAAATCCGATTGAATGAATTTAGTAGATAATTAAGTAACCATTTTTAAAATATTCCTGGACATTGTGGGTCTGATTCGGACGATTAACGTGTGTTTCTTGTGTTTGATTTGTAAAGTCAGAAATATATGTCGACCAAAAACATCATATATTCCAAAACGCATCAGTTTAGAGTCCTTTGCTAGCTAACTAATCTATATGATGGAAACAACAGGTTATATTGGATGTTTCAAGTACGTAAAGGAAACACAAACCATTAGCTTAGTCACCACTTGTCTGTTCGTCACCGAAAGTTACAAATCTGGATAATTCCAACTATCTCCAACGAACCCAGTAATCTTATTCTTTACCTGATGTAACACACTGTTTACCTTTTGATCAAATCAAACACATGGTTCCCGTGTTGATCTCATCTAATCATATTTTCCTAATCATATTTTCCTAATCATATTCATCATTTTTTGCTACGATAAAGTTGGAGGGGCTTATATATATAGACTTAAAATTTCAAAGAAAGAAGATACCTTTAGAGATCCTCCTTCTATTGATCAAAAAAAAAAAGAAGATCATCCTTCTATAAACTCCATTAGGATAGCGGATTGAAATATGTGTTGATGTACGTTTCCATTTTCTGAGGTTTTCCATTTGAAAGATATCTCATGCCCGTATAACTCCACTATATAGTAGTCATGTTTCACAGCTCAAAAAGCACACATCTCCAAAGCATGTATACACGACAGTCCTGATGTCATCTACGAAGCTCTATAAACCTCAAATCGGTCTGTTGGAACAAAATATGAAACTACTCAGAAAGTTTACTCAAACCTGAAGCGGGAAAAGACTGCAAAAATATGTTAGGTACAGGACAGCCAAATCTACCATAGATTCTTGCAATTCAGAATCGTTAATTTGTTCATGTAGGCATACCTCAGGGTTGCATGCACACCCTATTGAAGTTCATAAAGTAGCAAAGAGTTAGATCTGTTTTGGATGCTCTTGACAGCATGAACAGCAAAGTAATGTAGTGGATCATCTCATGGAAGTTCCCCATCTAGATTCATGCTCATCTGTCCTAAAAAACAAATTTTCATGATCAAAGTTTTCTATTAATCTATATACAGTAGTTTGTAGTCATACCTTATTTTCAGCCAAGTTTGTAGTAGTGGTAGGGGCATCATCACCGACAGGCTTGAACTCCTGCAACTCCTTGAAGTTCAACATTGGCTCACCCACATTTTTGCTTTATAAAATTTCTTCTTATTAACCCCATTGATCTCCAGGGAGAGTTGATGCATCGTTTCTGCTATAACTTTTTCTTTCGCGTTTACCACTCCTACAAACTTGACCACTGGATTCTACGATTTTAAAAATCAAGAACCCAAAACGTTGCTCAAAAATCAGAGCACTTCCAAATTATAGCCAAGGGAGATCTATATAAAAGTACTCATCATCCCCCATAAATCAATTCCTAAAATCTAGGATTGATCCATTGAAAACACTAAATATGCGAAAGTGTAATTAGCAACACAAGTGTATCCAAAATGGACACAACCAACTTCACCGCGGAGCTCTTACTCGGTAGAGAAATTCTTTGAAATCACTTTTATCCACACCCACTTCCGCAACGAAATTAAACTTCAGCTGTTTGAACCATTAACAACACAACATTTCCCAATAATTTTAAGATCTAAAATATTCAGTTGACAAAAATTACCTTTTCAATTCCAATAAGCTCTCGACCTTATTCCTTCCCAACAACAAAGGAGCCTGCTGATAAGACCAGCCTTCAAATCAGACAGAATCAGTTAAAGAATCGCCATAGTCAAACTCGCCCTTAGAGAGAGTTTTGGAGAGGAGAAAACTGAGAAACGATGAGATACGTGGATTCATGCCTTCTAGTCCATATATGTATTATATGCAGAAGGATTAAGAACAGAAGGATTAAGAAGTCGTTGAAAGCTTGTAGTGATTGCAAAGTTTAACGTCGACGGTTACGAACAGGTTGCGGTGGCTGGGAACTTTGAATCGTAGGATTGGAATGTAGAAGAGTTGTGTTATGGGGTCTTTGGACCTATTCTGAATCTATTACAACACCTAAATTACCTATTGGGCCTCTGCAAACATGAAAAACCCACTTTGCAAGACGCTAACGGGAAGCGAAATCTGAGAATTATAGTATGACACACGTGTCATGAATTGCCCCTATGTAGTTGATGATGTGGATAGCCTAAGGAGAGAGACAACTCTCCTTTATTTTATAAGATAAACAGTGAAAATATATATGGGAAACAAATGAAACATTAAACTATTTTAAACATTAAAAAAGGTAAAAACATTTTAGGAAGCAGTTATCAAAACGGTCCATGTCCCAAGTATCGAGAAAACCCTAAAACTTTGACGATGCCGCCGCATCCCGTTCTCCTTGACGCCAGTGGTGCCCTTGGCCGGCGGCGTCGAGTCTTCTGTTCCTTTTGTTGTCATCCACCGTCCTATTCTCGTGTCACCGGCTTATTTTTTTTTCTATGTTTGTGTTCTAGTCAACTTTCACGTTCACGCTATCGTTTCTTCAGTCCCCATCACTGACGCCACCTCTCCCGTTACGCTCCTCGCCACTTCTTCTCTCAGAGTATCGGGAAACACCGGATCTGCTCAGGCCGTGTGTGGACTCCCTTTCGCCGTCCGTCCGCGCCTCTCCCTTCCTCCGGTTTGAGTTACTCCCGGACAAAGAGATCCCTTTCCGCCATGTTGCACCGTGTTTCTTCAAGCTAGAGCTCAGATCCGAAATCTCTCCACTGTTTTGTCGTCTTTCAAGAAAGACAACCGTAGATCCTCTGGCTCCGCCCCTGTCTTAACACCTACGCCTCTCCTCTTCGCCGTTTCTTCTGTCCCGTCCGGTCACCGCACCCCCACACCGTCAACACAACAGCACCCGCACAACGTCTCGAGCAAACCCTAATTTGGATGTGTTGTGTCATGTGGGCCTTGGTCATAGGGGTCTGGATTTCTGCTGATTGGGCTCTTGTATGGATCTGGTTGGGCTTAGCCCATAACTTTGATCCAAAGAGTCCGACATTCGATCTCGAAGCTGTACCGTCGACGACTCTACGTGTAGTCCTAGTCCGCCAGCCTCTCTGCATCTCACTGCAACATCACCAGAACTCAGCATCTCTCGACTTTGTCAACTGCGATCCTTTAAAGGTTGTACCGACGACGACTCTGTGTGTAGTCCTACTCCGGCAGCCTCTCCGGACCTCACTGCAATGTTGGAAAATCCAGACAGCCTTAGAAACGGCCTTCAAATGCTCTCAAAACCCATTCGTTGGGTTCTTCAACGTCGTTTTCGACTTCTTTGTGTTCTTTTGAACGCAGGCTTCAGGACAACAAGTGAAGATCTTCTACGGATTTTTTCTCTCCTTAGCCACTTCTATCTTTTATTATGTGTTAGTTATGTTTGCTTCTCAGGTTACTGTCGAGTATCTCTCCGGTTGTAATCGATTTAGCCCATTGGGCGCTTAATTTTAAATATAAGCATTGTTGTCCCAAAAAAAAACTATTTTAAAAATAATATTTTTTAAAAATACTTTAAATTAGTATTAAAATTTGAAAAAGTAATTTTCAATTTATATTGTTTTATAAATATTATAATCACTAATATACTATTTATTTAAATATCAGTAATAAAATAAATTAATGAAATAATAGTAATAACAAAAAAGATTATAAGTGTTCAAACAAAATGAAATCTGCAAAAGTACGTAACTGTAACTTGGCATACGTAAGTTTTGGAAACATGAATTTTGGTTGATGTTAGTTTATGTTTTGAGTTAACAAATTTAAAAAAGGTTTAAGTCAAAATTGTAACTCAATTACAACAACACATGTTAAATCAAACTTAAAAAAAAATATTAAATTTCATGCATATATAACTGGTACGTAATATTTTTGAGTTATCAATGATTTATACTCTTAGCTCAAAGAAAATCACTTACACCACATGCGAGTTGGAATTGTAATAAGAAAAAGAAACTTTTTTTTTATAAGTAAGTAAACAAAACTTAAGGTCTGATTGGTAATGGCTGTAGCTTTGAAAATTTTGCCGTAGAAAAAAATCTGTATACTTTTTGATGTGGTTTTAGATTTTATTGCGTTAGAATTTTAAGGAAAGCTTCAAAAAATTGCTCTGAATTTTTGGCTCTATAGAACACGTGTACAGCTGTATGTTATTTCAAGAACTGTGATTTTGAAATTTTTAATAAAGCTTAATTACTGTAAATTTAGTGCTGTTGAAATAAAAAGGATTGTGACAGAACCTACCGCCACTACCAATCCACACCTTTATTCTCTTTCCTTTTTTGACAAAAGACGAAACTTATTCTAAAAAAATAGAAAACGAAACTTCTTTTGTGATTGGATAAGTGGTTGTGTTTATGTTCGTTCTACCACCTGATACACTAAAATAATGGTTCCTGGAACTTGGGAACTTTTTCTCTTAATAGTAAGTTACACGTTTATTTTTACTTGAGTTATTGCATGCATAAAACATTTCATGTTCAGACTGTAATCACTAATACAACTCACAGTCTTTCATGAATGATTTTAATAGATTTCTTTTGGTATTAAAAAACCCCCCTTTTATATATCCAATATCTATGAACTTTTTTACATTGCAAACTTATTTAGCAAAACTATGAGACGGAAATTAGTCTATTTTTTTTTGTTTGATAAGCAATTCGTCTAGATTTTGATTTTATATTAAGTTTCAGTTAGCAACCCCAAATAATTTTAACAATGAGAATTATTTCGTAGTTGATTTTAGTATAATTATTAAATCTAAGCATCTAACCGATGGATTATTAAAAGCATATGTGTGGCTAAGATATCTTGATCTATCTTAATTAATTTTTCTGTTTTATATATAAATTATTTGACGAATATGAAGTAAAATATTGCTGGATATGTTATAGTGATGCATTAGAATAATAAATTTTGATATTACCAATGGATACCTATCTTTTATCGATCCATAATCTTTTTAGAAAAGTTGATAAAGTGGGCTATGAAAATGCAATGTAACTAAATGCCAACGAGGTGGTCAAGCTTAATAGTTTACTTAATTCGTTAATTATTTTAGTGTCCTTTAAAAGAAAAGCATTTGGTTTATTCGAGAATATAATACATTGTTACTTTGAGAAATGAGAAGTATGATAAAATTGATGCAAAATAGTAAAGCAACATGTAATGAGATTCACCTTCATCCTGATAATGAGTAAGGTGCTGTTAGTTTGCTCACCCAGATGATCCATCTGAGTGAAGATGCAAATCGATGTTCGTTTTGTGCATTATAATGCTACATCCAGATGGATCACCCAGCTGAATTTTTTAAAACTCATCTCAAATTCTCACCTAAATGAAGCTGAGTCTTGATAGTGCATTTGGATGCATATGCATCTAATTCAGTCCAAAATGATAAATGACAAAAATGATCTTTTAAAATCAAAAAATTATTTTCAAACCGTAAATTCCGTTTTATTGCATATACATGTTTCCGCCAAAACCAAAAAATACATTTCCCGCAAAAACTGAAAAACACTTTCCTGCAAAAACTGAAAACACTTTCCCGCCAAAACCGGAAAATGCGTTTTTCCACAAAAAATATAAAACGCACATTTCTATAAAAACACATTTTCGGCCAAACCAGTAAAACCAAGATTTTCGGACAAACCAGTAAAACCAAACTTTTCGGACAAACCAGTAAAACCACACTTTTCGGCCAAAACCGGAAAAACGCATTTTCCCGCCAAAAACGCAAAAAATGCACATTTCCCGCCAAAATCGCAAAAATGCATTTTCCCGCCAAAATTGTGAAAAAAACTTTTCCGTCAAACCCGCAAAAACCCATTTTTTCGTCAAAAAACACATTTTCCACCGATACCGCAAAACACACTTTTCCCGCCAAAACCGCAAAAACGTATTTTTCGCCAAACCCATAAAAATGTATTTTTTTCGCCAAAACCACAAAATGCACTTTTTCGTCAAAAACACATTTTTCCTCAAAAACCGCAAAAATATTTTCCGCCAAAACCGTAAAAGTACTATTTTTTCGCCGAAACGTAAAAAATATATTTTAATCATTTTTATTAATAAGTTCACCTAGATGCTGATGCAAGTTAAAAAATGAAAAGCAAACGAACATACATTCAGATAATTCATCTGGATGCATGGACGAAATGAAAAAACGAACAATATCCAGATGGAGCATCTAGATAAGACATCTAGATGGACCATCTGGATGCATCTTCTAGATGTACAAACGAATAGGGCCTAAGTAGTTCATGAAACAGAAAACTTGAACTTATCGGTTACATACATCTAAAATTCTACATAATAATGCTCACACGTGTATTAAGATATTAGAATCAATTATTTTGGTCGTTAATCATAAAGTGTACAAAATTTCGAGACATTGGAAATTAGATGCATGCATATCATATCCACGTCGATAACATATGCAAAGTATTTCTTCATAAAAGGGGTGGAGGAATTCGGAGGAGCTGTCGATGTGGAAAAAAGTTAGGGCAAAATTGAGTAAGAAATTTACCTAATGTTCTTGTCTGGTGGAATATGAACTCGCCACTATTTCTTTTCTTTGTTTGTCTTCGTCGAGTGTTTGATTGAGATTCTCAGAGTGAGAGGTTTGAGTTTGAGAGGAGAAGAGTTTTTGTTCTGTCTTCGTGGAAGCTTTAGAGTTTAGAGTAAATTTTTTTTTTTAATGTGTTAATACAAGAGATAATTTACGTCATGAATTATAACTAGAATTAGACGGTGCGTTAATGACCGCTTAAGAACTAACGGCAATACGAGGTTTTCGCACAAAAACAAAATGTTGGGTATGTAATTTGAATTATACAAAAGATTAGGCATGTTTTCGCACGACCGTATAATCTGGGTAAGTTTTGAACATATTGTGAAACATTGGATAGGTTTGGGCCGTTTTCCCTAAAAGGGACATATGCGAAGTACTGTGAAAACACTATTTAGCTACTTTTTTTTTTTTTTGATAAAAGAAAGAGGTATTTTATTTAATAATACATCTATTGATGTCACATACATATATGTAGTACGTGCATGTATATAAATGGTTGGCATAGCCTAATGAAATATTTGTTTCGGAACTCCAATTTTTTGAAGAAACTACATATATAGACATAGATAGGCTGCCAAAAAAAGATTTAGACCCTTAAATTTAAAATAAAAATTTTATTTAAAATCTTCAATAAATCGTCTATGGTCCTCTAAATCTTAGGACCACCAGACTTGTATGTATGTGACTAGTTACTTTCGTCAGGTTTTAGTGCATACTATTCGAACCGTGGTGGGCAAGCACTGACCCATGAAATTACTCATCACTGTACCGGAAGAATAACTGCACACTGTTTAACTTTGTTCTTAAGATCATACATACATAGGCTAATAGATAAAAAAAACTTGTACCAGTTCACTTTTTCCAAATCAAAACTCAATATAGTATCATATTCTCATTTATCTGGCTCAAATCGACAGTAATACTGTCGTTACTGCTTCCATCGTATAATTCGTCTGGATTGAAGCTTCTTTTACCATCAATATGAAATTCTCCACATCTGAATCTCAAGTTATGGCTACTTCTTCACCCACTCTCTGAAATGATGGTCTCTCATGTGACCTCCTGCAACCTCTGCCCTCGCAACCACCTCGAGCCTTCATCGTGGGGATACTCACAAAGCTCTTCCTGCAACCTCCGTTCTTGCAACCATCACAAGTCTTTCTCACGATAATGCTTCAAACCTACCAGATGCTGCTCATCCACAAAATGCAGACTATTGATAAATCTCCAACACAATTTGTTCCTTCTTTGGGTGCATGGTCGAAGCGACTCGTCTTCTAGTTTTCTCCTCTGAATACACCACCTGAGCCTTCTACGCCTTGCAACTATATATGGCCCCTGGTGCAGAGTCAAATTGAAAATTTATGGCCTTCATTAGAGGATGGTATTAACCTGAAGCAGAAGAATCTTTGTCGAAAGAAATCTTCCCTCGCTGCCAAATCTTCTAGTTCCGAAGTTACTGCCTCCAGAACTAAAGGAAGACGGTTAGCTTCGATTTCCATGTACTACAAGAAAACACAAGTTTAACGAGGAAGTTTAACGAGGAAAAGTAATCCTCGTAAATTTACGTCGACTTTACGAGGAACTTACGAGGAAAAATAAAATTAGCGTTATTTCCTCGTAAAATAGCGACGAAATGATTTTGTCGTAAAGTCGATGTAATATCACGTGGCCTTTACGAGGAATTACGATTTCCTCGTAAACTCGATGTAAATGTAGCGTGTACTTTACGATGAAATATTTTACGTCTACCTAGCGAGGAAATTTTGAATCCAACAACTTTGTAGTTGTAACACGTTTTTTTCGGGCACCTAACTAAATTTCGTCGTAAATTCGCAGGAAAATTACAACTACCAGATTCGAAAATTTCTTATAAATATGGACATTTGAACATCATTTTAAACACACCAACATGAAAAAAAACGTGAAAAAAATGTCGGACTCCGGGAATATTTTTGAGTTGCGGAGGTGGATGTATATGGATAGAGATGCTAACGGGAGAGTGACGAAAGAATACCTTGCGGGGCTGGAGACATTTATGCATCAAGCAGATTCCACACCGCTCGCCCAAGAAAGTGGTAAGATGTTCTGTCGTTGTCGGAAATGCAACAATTCAAACATTTAATAAATAGAGGTTTCACGCCAAATTACTATATCTGGTTTCAACATGGGGAAAATGAAGCTAGTAGTAGTAATAGCAATTTTCAGGAAGAACCGATTGATCATCTTTTGCATAATGAACATAGTTACCAACAGGAAGAGCAGATGGTAGATTATGATAGGGTTCATGATATGGTAGCTGATGCATTCGTAGCTCATGATGAAGATGAAGAACCTAATATAGATGCAAAAAAGTTTTATGAAATGTTAAATGCGGCGAATTAGCCACTTTACAGTGGTTGTAGAGGTGGTCTCTCTAAATTGTCGTTGGCTGCTAAAATGATGAATATTAAAACTGATCACAATCTACCTGAAAGTTGCATGATGAATGGGCAGACTTGTTTAAAGAGTATTTGCCGGAAGACAATGTGTCTGCTGATTCTTATTATGAGATTCAGAAACTGGTTTATAGTCTTGGGTTGCCTT
>NC_027754.1:106969-107723 GCF_000695525.1 Brassica oleracea var. oleracea | reverse complement strand
AAAAAAGTCGGTGTTGTTCAACTGGGTGGCATCAGAAGTGAAGTTCCCCGATGGGTATGTTTCAAATCTCTCTAGATGTGTTGAAAGGGTCAAAAGTTCTCCGGGATGAAGAGTCATGATTGTCATGTCTTTATGCAACGACTACTTCCCTTTGCATTTGCAGAGCTACTTCCAACAAACGTACATGAAGCACTTGCAGGTAGTATATTATAACGCAATATTTTATAATGGTTTAGTTTGCAATAATATATGACTAATATAATGTGTTTAATTTTTTTTGGAATATACAAGGCATTGGAGCATTTTTCAGGGATCTGAGCACACACACTCTTAAAGAAGAAGTAGTGGAACAGCTTCAGCAGAACATTCCCATCTTATTGTGCAACTTGGAGAAGATATTTCCTCCGGGATTTTTGACGTCATGGAGCATCTAGCTGTCCACCTCCCATGAGGCATTGCTTCGTGGACTTGTACATTACGGATGGATGTATCAGTATGAGCGAGCCATGAAATATTTGAAGGGAAAAGCAAAGAACCTCGCCAAAGTTGAAGGTTCTATAATTGCTGGGCTGGAAGTTTGACGGAAGAAACTTCTCACTTCACATAGTACTACTTTGCGTAAAAAATACGTACCCGGAAAAGAGCTCCAAGAAGATATGATGATGGTGGTGTCGCGCCAACATATGCAGTTGCTGGTGTTCCAGACATCTTTAGCCAGATTGGGCGACTCGGTGGGAAATTAAAAGAGGTTTGG
>NC_027754.1:106238-106767 GCF_000695525.1 Brassica oleracea var. oleracea | reverse complement strand
ATCAACACTTTATTAAGTGGTTGAAGAATTAAGTATTAACTCAAACACTTAATTTTTTCAGGTCGATCAAACTCTTTTTTCATACATGATCTGTATTTCAACGTTCTCTTTATTTTTGCAGGTTGATTATGACGACGATGCAGATTATCCTAAGTGGTTACACGAAGTAATTCAATCTCCACTTGTAAAGATCACCACATCACAGATGTATTTCACACGAGGCTATACTTTTCACACATATGAGTATGGTAGACAGCAGGCGACCAGTAAGTATGGAATATGTGTGAAAGAGGAAACAAATTTATACGGGATCTTGACGGAGATTATTGAAGTCGAATTCCCAGGGATATTGAATGTGTGAAAGGGGAAACAAACTTCTACGGGATCTTGACGGAGATTATCGAAGTCGAATTCCCAGGGATATTGAAGCTGAAATGCGTCATGTTCAAATGTGAATGGTTCGACCCCATCCTCAACAGAGGTGTTTGGTTTAACAAATTCGGTGTAGTTGATGTCAATGGTGGACGAA
>NC_027754.1:105374-105948 GCF_000695525.1 Brassica oleracea var. oleracea | reverse complement strand
GATGCCACAGACGATGCTGTTGAAGACGAGTTTAATGAAAATGATGATGTTTCTAGTGATGACGAGAATGTTGATGTGTCCGATTGATATATTTGTTTTTAATAAGATTGATTTTCAGACTTTATGCATGTGATTTGATGGATTTAATCATGAAAAACTATTTATATAAATTGACTTTGTGTAAGGTAATGAGAGTTTGTATTAGAAATAAGAGATTGAGATTATAAGTTAAAGAATTATGGTTTTAGAATTTGGGGTTTGGAATGGAAAGAATAGATTGAGGTTAAAGGGAAGATGGGTTTGAGGTTTGGAATATATGAAGTATAAGATAAGGAAGATGGGGTTTGGGGTTTCGGATTTTAGAGATTTAAACATAATCCTCGTAATTTCCTCGTAAGTTAACGAGGAAATAACGACGAAAAGAACGCGAGACTCGTTAATTCCAAGTAAGCACAACTCGTCGTAAAGACTTCGTAACCGGAAAATGCGGGCCTCACTATTTCCTCGTAAATAAAAACACAGGCCTCTCTATTTCCTCGTAAATGAACGACCAATAAAAAAGAAGAGAAAAAAA
>NC_027754.1:104034-105287 GCF_000695525.1 Brassica oleracea var. oleracea | reverse complement strand
GCCCACATGTGTTCCCGTATCTTTCTCCCCTTTTTTTTTTCAAATCTTTCTAATTTGAGAAGCAAACTGGTGAGCAATTATCTCTGATTTGAGAAGCAAATCGGTGAGTTTATCTTTGATTTGAGAAGCAAACTGGTGTGTATTTATAGAAAATTTCGAAAGGTTTTACGACCAATTAGCTTCGTCTCATTTTAGATTAGTCGTAAAAACCTCGTAATAAGAAAACACGGGCCTCGCTCATTCCTTGAAAATAACCAACATGGGCCTCGCGAGTTCCTCGTTAATTCCACGTAAGCACAATTCATCGTAAAGACCTCGTAATAGGAAAACGCGGGCCTCGCTAATCCCTCGTTAATCAACAAGGACGTTACGTGGAAACGAAACGCGGGCCTCGCTAATTCCTCGTAAGGAAAAACACGGGCCTCGCTAGTTCCTCGTAAATTTACGAGGAAATTACGACGATTACTAATTTCTTATATAAACACGCGAACTGCGCTCCCCATTTCCTCTCCACTTCCTCTCTCTTTGGTAGCTATGGTACTTTCTCTCTCTATTTCCTCTCTAATTTGATTAGTTTAGGGTATATTAGGTGGTTAGTGTAGGGAATTAAGATATGCTTACTGATTTTATGTTAATTAGTGTTGATTAGGTGGTTAATGTAGGGAATTTAGCTAGATTTATAGAATTTGTTAATTACTGTTGATGTTAATTTTAAAGATTAATTTATTTTTCCAGACGATTCGAAAGAACAGACTTACTCTCCATTACAGACAGATGTTCGGTGAGCCTGGTAGTTGTTTAGACCTCTCGTCTTCTTCAACTCCTATTTCTTCTTCAGCTCCCGGTTCTTCGGGTCCGAAGACTGTCCCCGAGACTCAGCCTTCTCAGAGAGTCTCCCAGTCGCCTTCTTCTAGTGCACCTTCGGTTCCTCATGTGCCTCCTCCGATGGCTCCTCCGACGATGCCTCCTCCTGTGCCTCCTCCGATGGCTCCTCCGATGCCCGCCGAGATTCATCCCGATTTGATGGTGCCTCCGAGTGCTCCTTACTCGCAGTACACTGTCGAGGACATTCTCAGTCAGCCAGGCAGAGAAGGTTTACCAGTCATAGACCCCGACCGACCGGACGGAACTTTGTGGTATGTTACATTAATTTTTTTTTATTCTTGTAAAATTCTTTTATAACGTTAATAAATAAATTATACTTTAAATTTGTTTTTTTCAGGTTTGGGGTTGACGGATGTCTTGCATCGGAC
>NC_027754.1:103592-103925 GCF_000695525.1 Brassica oleracea var. oleracea | reverse complement strand
ATTAATTATATATACTTTAATTTTTTCATGATTTATATATATATATATATAAAACTAATTATTAATTTAATTTTTTTTTACAGCAAAAATATCTTTGGTCCATGTGGGTCAATGAGAGGGTGAGGAAAGCGTTTTACGCGAAGGCGAAAGTTCGCTTGTTGGACACGATCTCCAACTGTAAGGGTGACTGGATCGTGAAGGGGTATGAGCGTTGTAAACCCGCTGAGCTCACTACGGATGTGTGGGATGGCCTCATCCGTTATTGGCGGGATCCTGAGTCCATTAGAATCGCCCAGTCTTGCTCTGCCTCCCGTAACACGGTAGATGAGCACG
>NC_027754.1:94505-102963 GCF_000695525.1 Brassica oleracea var. oleracea | reverse complement strand
TGAGGAAATGACGAGGAAGATTGAACGAGTACTTTACGAGGTATTATTTTCGAGATATTTACGTTTACTTTACGAGGAAATACTTTCGAGATAAATACGTGTAGTTTACGAGGAACTACTTTCGAGGTATTTACGAGGAAATATAGCGACATTCTTACGTGGAATATTTACATTGTCTTTAATTTTCGAGGTATTTACGCTTACTTTACGAGGAAATATTTTCGAGATAAATACGTGTAGTTTACGAGGAACTACTTTCGAGGTATTTATGAGGAAATATAGCGACATTCGTACGTGGAATATTTACGTTGTCTTTACGACGAAATATGGTACTTCGTCTTTACGACAAAACGTTTTCTTCGCTAAGTTACGGCGAATTGGCGAGGAAATATGTGTTACGAAGAACGAGTAACGTCGAAACGTGTTTCCTGGCTAATTCCTCGTAAACCCTCTTTTACGACGAAATCACGAGGAATACCGCCGTCGTTAAACTTATGTTTTCTTGTAGTGATGGGCTGAAAGGATAAACCCGAATTCAAGGAATTTGTATTGTGCTTCTAGACCAACTTTCATACTTGATGGTACTTCGGAGATCATCATCCCTACTAAGGTACTTCAACTTGGTCCTAAAAATGTGGGAGAGTGTGTAATTGGGTAATTTCACTGCTGTTCTGTTCCTAGTGGTGGTCTTACGCATGATGTGGTTAATCGTCTTTGGGGCAAAAGTTGCAAAATATTCAGTCAAAAATTAGGTGAATTCTACTATTTTTTCGTGTTTCACACAAACAGACAAGACGGTGGATTATTAAGAGATGTGTTTGGCATGTATATGATTGCTTAATGTTTGTGGCTCTTTGGAATCCGGCAGGCTCTCTAAAAATCTCTGGAATCTCCACTGTACCAACTTGGGTGACCCTACAAAATATCCCAACCAGCTGCTACTCTAGACTTGGAATCTCTCACATTTCTTCAGGTCTAGGTGAGCCCATGCTTACACATAAGCCAAGGCTGGATCCTTTCAACATTGGAGAGACTCAGATCTTGGTGAAAATACTGCTAGACAAAAAACTTCTCCAAACAGATTGCATTGGATGAAAAGCTTGGTAATATATTTTTAGTTGATGTGGTCTACTCTTGGATTCCATCAACTTGTGAAAAATTTGAGAGTTTAGGTCACAAAGCAAAGATGTGTCTACATAAGGAAGACAAGATTCCTCTCACAAATGAAAAAAATATTAGAACACAAGGATATGGATATTCCAGTGGTTGTTATAGACTCTTTGTTGGATAATAATGCTTCTAGCCTCTAACAGAATTGTGTCACTTCTAAGGTGCCAAGAGAGAGTATCAAGGCTAATGACATCACGAGTGAGCTGCCTTATCAAGCAGCAGATCCGAATTCGGGAAAGGAGTTCGGTCCTCACAAAACTGTTCTTATACCTCAACATATTCCCTTCCAATTCGGGAAGCCAAGAGCGTCTTCAACGAACATTAATTCAACTACTACAGATTCTTTGTCTCTTCAAGTAGCTATTTCTCACAAGGAAAGCTCTACTATTTTCGTTCAATCATCTCCGGATGCAAAGTTTACTCTATTATCTACACTAGCAGGTTCATTTAGCAGGTTCATCATCTGCTCACACTTCTCCACAAGTTATGGACGATGTTCCATCAGAATTATCATGAATGAGAATATAACACTCTCAGGAAATGATCCTATAAACTTTGTGTTTTAAATTGAATGCCCTTTTAAAAAAAATCACATTCTCATTTATTAATCCAAATAGAATGTTTCAAAGTGATTTATTATTAATTTTAAAATTGGTTTGAATTCGAAATGCATCAATAAAATCCCATTTTGAAAGGATATGTTTAAAAAATATCACAATTTTAAATAGGCCAATACTAATACATAATCGAGTTATTAATTCATTCATTATCAATTGTTTTTGAGTTAAAAATCCAATAATACGCTTAACAAGGTTACTACAAAAAAAATTGATATAGAAACTCATACCGGTTTCAAACCTGCCAAGGATGAATCATGAGGGTATACCTTCACATCCGGTTCGGAGATATTTTGTATTTCATGCAACTGCGCTTTTCAAAGCTTTCAGTGTCGCTTGGAGCAATGTTGAAGCTACACATCACAAGAAACATTTATTATCCAATCAATCATTTCATAATATAGGCCAACAAAACCAACATGTTAAAACATACTCTCTCTCTCTCTTTCAATAAGATACGTATTTTTAAACTTTTCAAACATATTAATAAAACATGTAATAAAAACATAATTTTCTGTGATTATCTTTTTCCATAATTCTAACCCAATAAGATTCAATAAATGCAATTATTTTTTTTGAAATTTTCAATTAATCATTATTTTTTTTGACGCAATTAATCATTATTAGTTCATAAAATATGCACTGAAAATACACAAAAATATGTTTTTTTGAATTTTTTTTTTTCTAAAACATGTAGCTTTATGAAACGGAGAGAATATAATTTTATCAATTTTTATTATAAGGAAATCATATAAATACAGACAAACATGTACATATAGAAAGATCCCCAATAAGTGCATAGTATTGCACACCGGAATTAAAACGGGGGGACAAAGTCAAGAGACAAGTGTCTTATAATGATATGTAGACGGTGAAAAACACAATGAGGATATGTAGTGGGCATGTGATTAAACATTATCATATGCTATATAGATAAATATTCTAACATTAATTGATACAGTTTTTTTATACATACACGTCACCAGAGACGTAAATGGGCAGCGCGCGCAGTTGTAGTGGAATTCGTGCAATCAACCACTAATTTAGGAGGGAAATGAAGCAAAGTTACATTATCTGAGATAATTGTGCGTGTTATTGGTGGAATTGGTGACCTTTTCAAAATATATTCTTTGGTGGATTTTTTCTTCATACCTGTATGCATGTAATAAAAAACATTTACCCATTTTTAGCTGTTTGGAAGTATTGCTGAACCATTTTACCTGGCTAAAGATATTTTCATACAATACTTTTACATATATGATTCTTCAACTTAACAATCCCTTATTTTAATATCAGAAGTCTATAGCATAGAAAAGAAAATAAACATCATTTGAAAATATCTTAGAAAGTATTATAAGTTTTATTATCAGCAATGAGGGTCCATTACGATATAAGGAATGTTCAAAGGAAAACTTATGGGATTCTTGTTCGACGAAAGTTCTTTGTAGGATCATCATGCATGCGCTTGCGTACCACTTTTTCTAAATAATAAAGTTTGGACACGAAAGACAAGTTTAGAGTAGTTTCCTTGTTTTATGCAATATTCTTGTGTGTGTGTGTGTGTGTGGATATATAGAGAGAATATATGACTTACCATTTAGGTCACATGTATCTTGTTGAAAGAGAGTTTCTTTCCCTTACAGTTCTAAAACCAAAATATATAGAGAATATATGACTTATGTCTGGATCACATTATGCATGGTGGTGTGGTATACTTGGAGGACTGGCATCAGCTTGTCTACTCTTTAAAATTTGCTATGAAAACATTATATATATATATATATATATATATATATATAAATATATATATATATGTGAGACTTGAATTGCCTTTTTATTTATTCTGACAATCCTCCCCTCAAACCAAGGACCACAGAATTTGTAAGCGCTACGAAAACTGTTGTAACGGACCAGATGCACTCCTGGGTCAAATGCTCTACTAGAGCCAGACCGGATGCCCGTGCTGGAGGCCAGACGCTCAACTAGAGCAGATGTCCATCACCAGATATCCAATCCCTCGCTTAATATGATATTGTCCGTTTTGGGCCTAAGCCCTCACAGATTTGTTTTTGGGTCGTTACTCCCAAAAGGCCTCATACTAAGTGGAATTGGACCAGCTATATATATTAGACTTTTTTCTGTCTAATATCTGATGTGAGACTTGAATTGCCTTTTTATTTATTCTGACAATCCTCCCCTCAAACCAAGGACCACAGAACCTTGGCTCTAATACCAATCTATTGTAACGGACCAGATGCACTCCTGGGCCATATGCTCTACTAGAGCCAGACCGGATGCCCGTGCTGGAGGCCAGCCGCTCAACTAGAGCAGATGTCCATCACCAGATGTCCATCACCAGATGTCCAATCTCTCGCTTAATATGATATTGTCCGCTTTGGGCCTAAGCCCTCACGAATTTATTTTTGGGTCGTTACTTCCAAAATGCCTTATACTAAGTGGAATTGGACCAATTATATATATTAGACTTTATTCTGTCTAATATCCGATGTGGGATGTGGATTGCCTTTTTATTTATTCTGACAAAAACAATATGTTTTGTGATGTAACGTGCAAGCAAAAATGTGTATGAAAAAGCAGACAAAAAGCACAACTTTCACAAAAAGATCAATGTTTAGCAAGGATATGTAAATATGTTGATTTATTTGTTAGTAAAGTTGCCATACAACATTAATTATTCTCTTGTTTTTTAGTTATCTTAAGCATATATGGTTCATATATATGCTTATATAATAATTTGTTTCGGTAATTTTATATTACCTAATTTTCAGTTTGTTACTACATATAAATAATTTGAGCGGGATAAATTAAAAAGAAGTAAAAATGAATATTTTTGTTATATAAATGAACCATTTGAGATAAGGAAACAATCCAAGACAACTACAAATAAACTGGAAGTAAACAATTCATGTTAATGTGTTTCATTTCATCGAATCTCCTATATATTAATAGAGAAACATTTAAAAAGTTATAACATGTAGTTTGTACTAATTAAAAAAGTACTCTCATGAGTTGTCACGTAATTGGAATGCCAATTTTGCTTACGTGGCGGCTTGAGAATCAATTGAGAATTTTGTTACTCCAAAATTAAATTGATAGGAAATGTTATCTTATATAGTATGTCCATTATGTACCATTCATTTATCAAATTGAAATTAGTATATATTCTTTCCTTAAATAAAACCTACGGAATTACCTAATGTAATTAAGATATATATGACAATTAATGATTTTAAATAATAAAAATTTGCTAACAATCTGTATACTTTCTATCATTTTTGTTTAATTATTTATTATCAAAATAAATTACACAATTACATTAATCATATAATAAAAATTTAGATTTTTTTGAATATGTTGTGTTTTGAATTTTTCAAAACAAATATAAATTACTAAAACTGTTAAAAGTCTTACATAAACTTTTGTGATCAAAGTTTAAGTTTTTTTTTATAATAAGATACAATGATTATAAAATCGTATGAATAAATAATTTTATTTTAATAGGTGTATATGTTAATATATATATATTTCATATGGTTTAAATTAAACTATACATCATATGAAAGTACATATTTATATTTTTATATCTGCGTTGAACATATATTGAAACATTAATATTTTAATTTTGAAATCTTCATTTTTTTTTTAAATGATTATAAATTATTGAAACCACTAAACATTCCACATTAAAAAAATCGTTGGTGTAGAATTTTGTTACAATGTAAATAATCATAAAATCATATGAGTAGAAACCTCATTTAATAAATATACATATTAAAAGTATACTATATATCTATGTTAATATCATTTAAATTTAATTATATATCATATACGATAGATAATATTGATTGTTTTGATTTATTTACCCTAAAATGATTGCTAATAAACAAGAGCGGTCGTTTGATTTATATGCGCACGCCAATTTATTACATAATAGTAACTGATTTCTTAGTTATTTAATATATAATTACTATTTTATCATTTCATAATATGCACTAAAAAATAAAATAAGTAGTAAATATAAAATATTTATTCTGTATAAGGCGTGGTCTTAGTCTAAGTATGTATCTTAAATATTTTCAAAATCTCAGGACAAAACAAAATAACAAAATGAGAATAAACTCATAAATCGATATTTATATCGAGCAATAACCAAAATAAAAAAAGGACACAAAAATGAGAAAAATATTGAAGATAGATAGGATATTCACGTGAACGTAAACTTTCTACAACCATAATTAACTTTAAATTACTAAATCATAAAACCGAGCTGGCATAGTTTCATTGTAACTAAATAGTATGACTGAGATTCTTCGGCGTAACCGTTAGGTTCTTATACGATAAGTAATTTTTTGACCTAAAATATTTTTAAAAATGGGATCAGCTCAGCAGTAAAAAAATTATGTAATTAACAATTTTTTTAAAAAAATTGTTTAAAGGCCAAAAATATTAATTCGACCAAGAATATAAATTTTATTTTTTCCATACGATATCTTTATAAATAAAGTTGACTTGCGTCTCTTCTCTTGCGTCCACGTCATCAGGGAGGAAAAGGCTTTTTGTGTCACCTGGCAGAATATGAACAGCTTACTAATGTTGCTTCTCGTGTTTTGTAATACATATTTGCGCCGATGTGATTAAATATGTGGGCTTTTTATTCTTAGTTCCTCTGGGTATGTCCTCCGGTATTTTCGCCGACTCGGACCTGATTACATCGTTGTGTTCTGAGGATATCGTTGTCCATGTTATCTTCTTCCCCAGATTTAACTCTTAATCACTACAAAATACTTAGTGTAGATTTTAGGATCTACATTTTGGCGCCGACTGTGGAGAAGAAAAACGAAAAACATCCTTGATAGGAACCCGATCTAAGGCTTGTAAGCACGAAAATAGATTCATCTCATATGGTGTCCAATACCACAATAAACGAACCATCACACCACGATGACATCGATCTCAATGGATCATAAACAAGAAACGGAACATGAGAATCGATCCCGACCTCAGCTAAATTGAATCTTCGTTGCTGATAAAAATAATTCATCTCGCCGAGTTTCACCAATAACCTTCTCAAACCATAGCAGACCGGCGACGAGTTCTGATAGCCCGACCTCCCGAGTTCGGGTCCGGTCAAATGATCGTCCAACACGAGAAAAGTTTGCTAACCGAGCTAATGCACTCAAACGAATACCTATGCCGAGGCAGAAGAATGTAAAATGTCCTGATTAACAGAACGCAAAAGCAAGAAATTATCGGTATTGTCTTGGACGGCTCAGAATAAGACAAAGAAAACGACTTCGCTACGCGTCGAGCATGAATCCTTGATTAATAAATGGTCAGAAGTGAGGAAGAATCTTGATGAGACCATATCACAATATCACGAGCGTGTTTGGACTGTGCACAATGACTAAATACACCAACAAAGGAACCATAAATATCTTGACCACCGTTTGGTGGAAGGGAAGAAGCGGAGCTCGCCAAGCTCTAGAACTAAAAGATTTACTCTCCCTTCGGCCACAACCTCATGTCTCGAACACAGTTCTAGGTGTTCCCGATTTTACCATATCCAAAACCGAATGTTTCAAGACTGGAAGCGCAAAGACTCCACGAAAAGAAGGGCTCGAGATCTTAGAATCCATAAACACCAGATATCTTACCATTATTATAAAAAGAGAACAGGAGGCGACAAAATGGATTCGTTATTTACTCGTAACCTGCACACCCAATTTCCTGTTTGAGACACGAATCGACGAACTCGACATCTCGTTCAAGACCAACGATATCGATGTCTCACTCGAGATGATTATAAATTAAGTCATATGAGACATGAACTAAGGTTACTATCTACTCAAACCCCACGAACAAGAGCTCAGAAGCTGGAGATCCCCGACTACAAGCACCCGCCTCTCACCTTTCGGCGAAGAGGAGTTCTCAATGCTCAAGAGAAACAATTAAAACACATCCCAACGAGATCTCGAGCTGACGACACACCATTCGCTATGATCTTTCTATGACGTAAGAACTTCCCTGTATTTGTACAATAAGAGACGAGATCATATTATAACTATGATAGACGAACAAGGGTACAAGTTCTTCTATCACGATCACGATGTTGAACTCGTGAGTGTGACATTTACACAAACAAAAATCAAACCCAATATTGTTCCTTACATACTCATAATATATACATCATAAACATATTTATGATAGATTACATCATATACACATCCGAAGATTTTTTTCCTTTATTAAGAGTTTGATGTGTTTTTAACATCAACATTAAATATGAACTAGGTGTTTTCCTGCACCATGTGCAGTAAAAAAATTTAAAATATTTTTTTAATAGATAAATATAAATTATATTTTAAAATAATTTTTTTATTAAAATTGTAAATTTTCTTTTTTGATCAATATTTTAATATAAATTTAATTTAATTAAACATAAAAATTATATTTAAGAATATGCATGTATATATTTGAAATTATAATCTTAGATAGATTTTCTATCTATTTATTTTATTTAAATATATTAAATAAATTAGTAAAAGTTGTATAATTACCAAAAATTAAAATTAAACAATATTTATAAAATTTGTAGATATATAAGAAAATAATGATTTTACGATTAAATTTTTATAATTTTCTAAAAAAAA
>NC_027754.1:92764-94395 GCF_000695525.1 Brassica oleracea var. oleracea | reverse complement strand
ATTTATTTTAATGATGATTTATGAGTTATTCCTATATTCTAAAAAAATTTCCAAAAATATAAATTGACATTAAATGTAATATATGAGTTTACCATATTTTAAAAAGTTTACCAAAAATATAAATTAACAGTAAATGCAATTGTCCATGTCATATTAAGCTATAAGACATGTCATCAATTTCAGTAGCCATGTCATATTTGTTTTGTAAAATTGATTGTAGAAAGAACATGTGGCAAAATCACTTCGCAAATATAGTCTAGGGGATGCTTATCACAATCGATTTAAAACTATAACTTCGTTTTGATATTAAAAAAATGAATCAATTATGTTCAAAATTTTCTTATTAACAAATTCCAGATTGCTGTATAATCAAATGCAAAAAAAAAACAGAATTGCTTGACAAACAAGTTAATACTCACACAACTTTACCTAATAAATTATTCAAAAAAAAAAACTTTACCTAATAAAAAACCACAAATATCCACCAGACTTTTCCACATAGAAAGAAGACCTTAACCACAACACACACAACTAACTAAAGACACTCCTAACTACTACATACAAGAACACAAGATTTTAAAGTTTGAATCAAAAAACTATCCAAACCATTGCTACACCAAAACATAAACTAAATATACCAATTTTACAATGTTCAAGTATTATCTGCGTTGCAAATATCATCAGCTTTTCCTGCTGCAGAGAAACAACATGAACAATAACCCAAAATAGAAAAACCGATTAAAATAATATGTCCGAGACCAGACCGGATTACCGAGCCGTGAATCTCCCGACATTTTGGAACCGACCGGAGCTTCTCGCAGGCCTTTAGGGCGAAACTGAAAGTGTAGACGTCGGGGCGTGAAGAGGAGGAGATGAGCATTTGGTTGTAGAAGAGAAGGGAAGAGAGAGGAGTTGACGATACGGAGAAGCCGCAGAGGAGGTAGTTCCAAGCCATCGTTGGTGGATCGGAATCGAAGTGTTGGAAGAGGAGCAGAGCGTGAGATAAATATCCGGTGACAGAGACGGCACAGAAGCGGAGGAGGTTGTCGAAGATTGAAGGGTGGTGCTGGAGACCGTTGGTGATGACGTGAGAATGGATCTTACGGAGTTTGGTCATGCTGTTGCAGCCTTGTAGCATTCTCACTATCACTCGAGCTTTCTCGCACATCGTCTCTCTCTCCTCTCTCTTCTTTTGCCAATGATTGTCACTCCCAGTCCCTCGTAAAGGTAAATGAAGAAGATCAAGTTTTGCTTTTGATAAAATGTTATTTCTTACTTAGAATGTCTGTTTAGAGAGAAGGTCTATTTATACTGAAAGTGTAAAACCCTAGAACACACACATGTGTCATCATCAGGTGCAAGACAATTAATCTAAGGATGAGAATGGATTGGACAGATCAATCGGGCACGCTCCTCCAGACGTACGGTTCGCAGATGGCTTGTGTACTACTGTTTGGAGAGTCGCCGACCGTTGTGGTGTTTGTTGACCTTTAGTAGACAGAGCCTTGATAGGCTTGTGCTGAACTTGGGCCTCGTCATTGGTTTGGGTCAAGATGGCCTTGCCCTTTTGTTCTCTAGTGAATCTTGGTAAAACTGTGTCGTTTTGCTTACTCGGTTGTGAAGTTCCTATA
>NC_027754.1:49234-91271 GCF_000695525.1 Brassica oleracea var. oleracea | reverse complement strand
TTGGAACTTTACAAAGGTATGATAAAAATCTGACTTAGTCTTTAGTGGGAAAAACCAACAGAATCTAGTAAAATGGTCTTATAAAGATGACATAATATCTAAATCCTTGAACAGACAATACCGGTGAGAGTCCCCAAAGATCGCTGTGGATGCGCTCAAGTGGTCTTGTTGCTACAAAGGATGATGCTTCAAAAGGTAAACGAGCACTTTTCCCAAGTTAACATGTCTCACAAAGACTCTTGGTACGTTTTTTGATAAAGATAGACTTGTTTGTAGAAAGTTGCTGGAGAACTTGAGGATTGGGGTGTCCTAACCGCTGGTGCCAAATCTCATCAGAAGCAGTTGCTTGTCTTGACGAGAAGAACACCTGCGGAGGAGACTGAGGCAGCTTATAGAGATCTTTATTGTTGCTTCCCCGAAGAAGAAGCAGTTTGGTTTCCTTATCAAACACACGTACATCATCACAATCAAAGACAAAAGCACAAGGAGAGTCCACAGTAGCCTTTGAGACTGACATAAGAGATTTTGCAATATTGGGACATACTAGTACATCAGTTAGAGGGAGTGTACCTGAACTAGTCGCAATAAAGGTGGAGCCTGTGTGCGTGATGGGTAGAAACTCACCATTACCTACCATCACCGAGTCAGAACCAGTGTAGGCCTGAGAGTACTGAAGATTGTGAGGAGAGCTCGTGACGTGAGAGGTTGCACCGGAATCAGGGAACCACTCATGGCCGGGAGAGTTTGTAACATCAGTGATGCGTAAAGCAGCTAGCGCGTTGTGCATATCTTCCATCTGATAGCTGTTATCAAAGCGGTGCCAGCACTTGAGAGCCTGATGTCCAACTCTTCCGCAGATTTGGCATACAGGACGAGAGTCAGTATCGGAGATGACGAAGGAGGCAGAGGAGTTGGAGGAGGGAGACAAGTGTTGATGAAAGCCTCGTCCTCTGGTGGAGTAGTTCCCTCTGTCTCGGCCTCTTCCACGGTATGAGTTTCCTCTGTAATAGTTACCGCATCCTCTATTTGAGTAGAAAGCTAGATGTGGAGTAACAGAGCTTTCGTTTGTGTAGCTTTGTAGTCGGTCATCGTAGCTAGTGAGACGCGGGACTATTTCTTCAAAGGTGGGAGTCAAAAAAGAGCCCATAGAGCTTTTCATGGTGGTCTTGATGGGCTCATAGTCTTTGTTAAGCCCGTGAAGTGCAGCAAACACCTTCATATGTTCTGGAACAAGACTTTCAATGGAGGAGAGCTGGGAGCAGACAGCCTTGATCTCCTTCAGGTACGCATCCATAGTCTTCTCGCCCTTCGACATGGTTTGAAGCTTTCTCTGGAGCTCAAATAGACGAGAGGAGGAGGAGCAGTTGTAATAACGAGCAAGGGCGGCCCAGACTTCATGAGACGTCGAGCAGTCAACTACAACCGTGAGGATGTCTTCAGAGAAGGAACCAAGAAGCCAAGATTTGACTACTTGGTCTGTTTGAAACCAACGGCTGTACTCTGGATGCGGAGCTTCATGGTTGTTGCCATTGATATGCAGAACTTGAATGGTGGGTGGTGGTTGAGGTGTCTGATCGGTAACAAAACCAAGGAGGCCTTGTCCATTTAGGAAAGCTTCGAACTGTGACTTCCATAGGATGTAGTTTCGGTCAGTGAGAGTAACTGTAACACAGTTAGAGATTCTGAGAGAAGGTGTGTTAATTACCTCCATAGCCATAGCGTCCAAGGAGCTTATACCTGGAGCTCTGATACCATAAAGGTAAATGAAGAAGATCAAGTTTTGCTTTTGATAAACTGTTATTTCTTACTTAGAATGTTTGTTTACAGAGAAGGTCTGTTTATACTGAAAGTGTAAAACCCTAGAACACACACATGTGTCATCATCAGGTGCAAGACAATTGATCTAAGGTTGAGAATGGATTGGACAGATCAATCGGGCACGCTCCTCCAGACGTACGGTTCGCAGCTGGCTTGTGTACTACTGTTTGGAGAGTCGCCGACCGTTGTGGTGTTTGTTGACCGTTAGTAGACAGAGCCTTGATAGGCTTGTGCTGAACTTGGGCCTCGTCATTGGTTTGGGTCAAGATGGCCTTGCCCTTTTGTTCTCTAGTGAATCTTGGCAAAACTTTGTCGTTTTGCTTACTCGGTTGTGAAGTTCCTATACCTCGCAAAACCACTTTGATTTGAATTAAAACCCTTATATATTTTCTGAAAATTTGGAAATTTTACTTACTTGATAAATGATTAGTGTACAAAAAGAGTTTAAGTTAAAGTTTTGTTATAGGACTAAGCAAAATGTCCAGATCCGGGCCTGAACCAAAACACATTAAATAACTAAATGGATCCAAAATCTCAATATACAAATCCGGTATAAATCGAAATATTTTGATATTCCAAATTCTCGAATCACATTATATCTTTCAATTTACTAATTATTTTAGATTTAATATTTATAAAATATTCAAAATATACTAAAAGTATTCGTAAGTAAATATTTTAAAATAGTAGAAAATGCTTAAAACACTAGAAATATTGGAATTACATATACTAGGTCTGTGTCCGCGCGTTATATAATTTTCGTTTTAAATTTAGTATAAATATATGATATCATTTGATAATTTTCTCTTAAGGAATCTATAAAGTTTGAGGGGAGAAGGTAGAGATCTAGTTCATTTTAATAGATAGAATAATTGGTTATGAAGTTTTGTTGTAAAGAAATTATGTTGTCCGAATACCAAAAATTTAGGAAGTAGACTTGTATAAAACATACAATATGTTTTTATAGTACATGATGGTTACATGAACATAATTTATTATTTTTATTTTGAGTATTTTTGAGAGTTTTGGTTGGATCCCAAGTAGAGCGATAGATTTCATGTATGGAAGAAGTTTAGTTTGTTTCTCCATATCAAGCCTTTTATGATGTTGATGTCAAAGTAGAAGAGCTTAGGCAGCCGGGTCGGGGGCTTAGGCTGCCTAAGCCGCGGTCGATAGCTCACGTTGCTCGGACCACATACTGGCCGAATCTCTAAATTTTTCGCCCTTTATCTATATTATCACCCATAGGCGAGGGCTAACTTAGATCTTAGCTTAAGACTACCTTAGTCATTTTCTGGCTTAGATCATTTCAACTCATACGCAGCGGATATTCTCTACTTAACCATTGGACTAAATCCAATCTAATACTCATCCGGTCGAATCACCTCAGCTGTGGTAAGTCTACCCAACTACCAATTAGCTCCAAGGTCGATCCTGAACCCAAATCAAGACATACAAATCCGAGTTTCCATTCCCCTAATCCATTCTATCTAGAATTAAGCAAAAGTTACTAGATCATACCTTATCCACATCCACGGAGCTTGTTAGCTCATTGGCCCAGTTGCTCTAGCTGAATGAACTCGTAGACCAGCTAATCAAGCTGTCATATTCGAACTGAGCTAAGACTGAGCTATGGCCAGCTGCCATATAAATGATTAGTAGATTATTTTATTTCTTAAATAATTTGCATATGAATTCACCATGCGCAAGATCCTGGTGGGCAAGGAAAAGGAAAATGCATAAAGGAACCATCGGTTCACATACATTTTTCTAATGGCAGCTTAGTCAGCTCTAGATGTGATCTTAAGAGTAGCATATTGGTTTGATATTTAAATATTTTTCAATTTATTTGTTGCATTAGACCAGGGCCATATACATCCCAGTTGGGACTGAATTAAGCTCCATGGATTTCAAGTTAAAAACAACAGTGCTCTGTGCTAAATCTATTGTCATCCAAGTCATGACAAAAAAGCCCATTGGGTGAAATATTTATCAAAAACGTGAGCCCAATAAAAAGGAGACCGGGACTACTAAACTACTTTGCTAAACCTAATGGGCGTTTTCGTGATTAAATGAAACAACCAGGGGCAAGAAGAGAAATCTCAATCATCGAGACACTTGATGAGATAGTATCTTTTCATCATGTGGGTCCAGAATTTACCTTTTACTTTACAGGCCGGTCCTTACTTTTTTATCGCTTTTCCTAATTTCTTCCAACGTATTTTCCAACTGCAGAATACTGATAAAATTACGAAAGTACGCTTGCTAACTAGGCCCGAGACTTTTATCCGAGATCCGGATTCGATCCGAGATTCGATCCGGATCCGATCCGAAAATCCGGATATCCGGAGGGGCCGAATCCGGATCCGGATAATAAAATGTTGGATCCGTCAAAGCCGGATCCGGATCCGGATATCTTAATTTTTTAGTACGGATATCCGGATCCGTAAGTTTTATTAATAATTATTTCAAAATAGTAATATACTATATATAAAAACTAACTTTATTTAATATATTTTCATTTTTATAATAGTATATGTAAATTTTATGTAAATTTTGTAATATTATACATAGAAATAATTAAAAACATTATATATTTTTTATTTTTAAATTATGTTTAATATTTTATATATTATTATTATTATTATTTTATTTATTTTAAGGGTCCAAATCCTGATCCGGATATCCGCCGGATATTACAATTTTTAGAAGGATATCCGACACCCGGATATCCGACACCCGGATATCCGAGAACCCCGGATCCGGATAAGAATAATAAAATTATGAATCCGCCGGATAAGGATCCAGATCCGGATACCTTAAAATTGTCCGGATATCCGATCCGTCCCAGGCCTACGGCTAACAACACTAATCAAAGTTATCGTGTTATGTCCTTTTCTTTTCTTGCCTTGTCTTCTTCCCCTTCTTGACTTCTCTCCTCTCTCCTTCGAACCCCGACAGTAATTTTGACCGTTGCTTTCTCCAACGTCTCTTCTCCTCACGCTCCTCCACAGCTTCTTTTGACCATTACACACAACCGTATTAGGTTCCTCTCTTTTGTCTTATCTCTCTTTTTTCTGGGTTTCTTCTTTGCTTTTTCTTTAACATTTCACCAGAACCAATCCAAGATTTTCCACTGTGCATGGGTTTTAGTTATTTCTTGAAGAGGGTTTAAGAAGAGTCTTGTAAGCTAAGCAAAGAATCTTTCTTCAGAGACATTAAGTTAAAAAAACAATGTTTTTTTCTATGCTATCTTCTTGATCTGTGTGGATTTTGAAGCTTAAAGAGAGAGAGAGAAATGGGATGTTCTCATTCGAAGCTAGACGACGAGGAATCAGTTCAGATCTGTAAAGACAGAAAACGTTTCATCAAACAAGCGATAGAACACAGAACCAAGTTCGCTTCTAGTCACATTGCTTATATACAGTCCCTTAGAAAAGTCTCTGACGCTCTCCATGACTTCATCGAAGGAGACAACTACAAGCCTCCTCACGACTTTCTTCAGGACTCATTCGTGACTCCTGTTAAGAGACTACCGCCGAGCAGAAGCCGCCGCCTTAGTAGCAGCAACAGGAGCGGCGGCGGTGGAGGTGAATTCATAACGATTTCACCATCTTCTATGCCTCAGAAAATGATTCAAGATAAGCCAAGAACGAAGGTGAGAGCGAGTTACTTGATGGCTAACAGAACCAGACCGGTTCGTGTTGAAGAGAGGTCTCCTGAAACGTTTCGTGTTGAGTCGTTCTCACCTCCAAGTCAACAATATGGAGAAGCAGATGGTTTCTTTGGGATGAATATGAATATGAACATGAACACTTCTGCAGCTTCTTCTTCTTCGTTTTGGAATCCTTTGAGCTCTCCTGAGCAACAGAGGTTGAGTACTCATAACATCCCACCTCCTTCACCGCAGAACTCTCAGTGGGACTTCTTCTGGAATCCCTTCTCTTCTTTGGAGTATTATGGATATAATAATAGTTATGATAGAGGAAGTGTTGATAATAATAGGAGTGGTACTAAGGATGATGAGGTTAGAGGACTGAGACGTGTTCGTGAGGAAGAAGGGATTCCAGATTTGGAAGAAGATGATGAACCTCAACCTCCTCAGCCTGTGAGGTTTCATACTCCTAAAGTAGTAGTAGAAGAAAGTAAGAGTTGTTGCAAGGAGGAAGTTAAAGTTGAAGATGTTGATGGCAATGATGATGATGAAGATGATGATGAGTTTACTGATAGTGGCTGTGAAGAAAGTGAGAACGAGGGAGATGAGAAATGCGTTGGAAAGCAAGAACAGCGAACAGTTGAGGTGCCTAGAGTTGAAACTACAGGGAGTGTTGCTGTTGAAGAGGTGAAGAATGTAGTTAACGTTGCTAAAAGAGAGACGCCAGGCTTCACAGTCTACGTGAACAGGAGACCGACGAGCATGGCTGAGGTAATCAAAGATCTTGAAGATCAGTTCACAACTATATGCGACGCGGCTAAAGAAGTCTCGGGGCTATTGGAAGCTAGCAGAGCTCAATACGCACCATCCTCCTCTAGTGATCATAGTGGTAAGTTTTCAATCTTTCTAAGTTTGTGAGTGACTTAGATTCTGAATGTTGACTTCTTTTGTGTGTTTGTAGCAATGAAAAAGCTGAATCCAGTAGCTTTGTTCCGCTCCGGTTCATCAAGATCTTCCTCTTCAAGATTCTTGCTCACTTCTTCTTCTGGTGGTTCAAAGGAGAGTGGCTCTGAGAGCAGAAGCGATGGTTCAGATGAGTCTTGCATGGTTTCAGGTAGCCACCAGACAACATTGGACAAGCTTTTCGCGTGGGAGAAGAAGCTCTACGATGAAGTTAAGGTAAGTAACAAAGAGTTCTCTAAGCAAGTAGTGACTATGTTCTAAGCCTTTCTGGTCTTTGTAACAGTCTGGAGAGCGTGTTAGAAGAGCATACGAGAAGAAATGCATGCAGCTGAGGAATCAAGATGTTAAAGGAGATGATCCTTTTGCAGTTGATAAAACAAGAGCTACCATCAGAGACCTAGACACGCAGATAAAGGTCTCTATACACTCCATTGAATCTATCTCCAAAAGGATTGAGACTCTACGCGACCAAGAACTGTTGCCTCAGCTTCTCGAGCTTGTTCAAGGGTAAAAACACCAACAACACCTTCTGCTTCCTCTTTGGTTTCTCTTTATATAACACTCCTCATGATCATAACAGATTGACAAGGATGTGGCAAGTGATGGCAGAGAGTCATCAAATACAGAAACGAACACTGGACGAAGCTAAAATGTTACTTGCAGGCACACCAGTCTCAAAGCGTCACAAGAAGAGACAACAACAACAGCCTTCAATAATGCCAGAGACCATCAACTCACAAAGATTAGCTCAATCTGCACTGAATCTTGAAGCTCAGCTTCGAAACTGGAGATCCTGTTTCGAGTTCTGGATCACGTCTCAAAGATCCTACATGACAGCATTATCCGGTTGGCTTCTTAGATGTCTCAGATGTGATCCTGACCCTGAGAAAGTTAGACTATCCTCATGTCCTCACCCGATATACCGAGTCTGCATCCAGTGGTCGAGGCTGCTCAACAGCTTGAACGAGAAGCCGGTTCTGGACAAACTCGAGTTCTTTGCCTCCGGGATGGGTTCAGTCTATGCAAGACAGGTTAGGGAAGATCCGAACTGGAGTGGAGGCGGGTCAAGAAGATATTCCGGGTCAGAGAGCTTGGACCTTGTGTTGGCTGATAGAGTGGGAGAAGAAGATGTTGTGATGACTGCTGAGAAACTTGCAGAGGTTGCTGTTAAAGTTCTCTGCCATGGGATGTCTGTTGCAGTGAGCTCACTCGCTGAGTTTGCTATCAACTCAGCTGATGAACACTCAAAGCTTGTTAACCAACCAGAGGAAGCTGCTGACGCCAAGCCGGATGTAAATTCCAATTCCTAATTGTTATTTTGGTTTTTAGAGAATAGGTTAGGTTACTTGGCTATCATCTTTTGCTATCAGAAGATAGTTTTTAGATGGATGAGATTTGTATTATTAGTAAAAGACAAAACAGAGTTAGTTCAGTTGATTTTGAGGATGAACAACAAAGAGACTTTCAACACATTTGTATCTTATAAGATTTTGGTATAAGATTCACTTCCCAACACATTGTATGAACCAATGAAAATTTTATAAAAGCCAACAGAATATCCTTCAGAACGAGAATGATTGTAATGTGTGACTAACCACACACATCATTAGCCTCTCTCTAACTAAAAATTCAAGAAAAAGCAGAGAGATTATTGTGTCAATGAAGAAGAGAGCAAAGAGGTTGCCTGAGAGCTTTAATTTCACTAATCATCATCTTCATACTCCAGTTCATCGTTACTGACTCCTCCCATCACTGATAAGTAAATAACCACTGCTAGAAACTGAGCAGCTAGGAAGAACTTTGCTCTTTTCTTGAATTTTTTCTCTTCTTCAGTCTTTTCTGTCTTTGATTTGCTCTTTGGCTTTGAACCTGATGAGATTCATTTGCTTCACAGGGTTAGACATATCCAATTTGCTCCAGATGCATGGTAAGACATTCATAAGCTATGGAAGTCGTAGTAAGGGTTGGATGTGTCTTACCCTTTCTTGAAAATGAGGAAGGGAATGAGTGAAGTGGAGGCGACGAAGATGAAGAAGGAGCTTCAAGGAACTCCAACTTGAGTTTCTCAGCATATCTGACAAGATTACCATGTTCCAGAAGTTTGGTACGAAGCACTGATGTTTCCTGATCATACACCACCATAACGAAACTACTTAATCTTAAGTTGTTTCAAGGAGGCCTAGATTCTACCCAAATAAGCTGAAAAATTGGTCGAATTGTGTGTAAAGCAGCTTACCGGTAGCACTTGGATTGTAAAAAGTATATGTGAGAGAAAGAAAGCATCCAAACTCGATGGTCTGTTGGTAAACAATTAAGGATCTTTCATAAAAGTCTTATTACATAGTAAGTTTGGTGAATGTGATGGCAGTACCTGTCTTCAAAAAGAAACTTCTGCTCGCCAAGCCTAGTCGACAAAGCTTCATATGCATCACTAGCCCTCTTGTATATCTGTTCATTCAAAGACCCTTAAACTTATACATTCATAGATGATAGAACCACAGACAAAGCTTAAGAAATTGTACCTGTTTCTCTCTTTCCTCTGAGTTTTCTTTGATGATCCCTAAACGGGTCTTGGCCATGTAAGTCTGCTTATAAAACAGGACCTTGCTGATGACCCAAGGAAGATCTGAGTAGTAGATCTTCCACGCAGATACTCCCTCGGTACCAACCCACGTTTCATAAGCAAGCGCTTCTTCAAGCCAGGATAAGATAAGAGCCTTCAAGGAGAGATAATCAGGAAGAGACTGAAGCTGAGAGTCAAGATTGACAACCCCATCTTTCTTCAGCTTCTCAATCACACCTCCGTCGTCATTGTTGTATGCAACATATGTCCCAGTTTCAAAGTAAGGCAGCTCATCTATACACGTTAAAGAACATAACTTTCCTCAAAAATAAAACTAATCTTTCAAACTTCAAACCCTAATTAAGACTCTCATTACAAGCAATTAAAATAACCAAAAACTCTAATTAAAATTAAGCAACAAATCACTACTGTAAGAATCAATCAAGCATCAAGAAACACATTGAGTTCTCTCAAAAACGAATCTTTCAAACCTCAAACCCTAATTAAGACTCTTATTACAAGCAATTACATTACAATAGCCTAAGAACCCTAATTAAAATTGAGTAACAAATCATTATTGTAAAGAGTTCCACTAATTAAGACTCTTTATTACACAACGAATCCTTATTCTAAGAATCAATGAAGCAACAAGAAACACATTGAGATCAAACCTGAATCAGGGAAGGTGGAATTGAAGGCGAGTTGAAAAGGAAGCTGGGCTAGTTTCAGGTATATGTAAGCGGGGAGGCAGTTAGGGCAAGCTGTTGGGAGACCGAAGCAAGGCTTCCTCGTGACTAAAGTGAAACCCGATGTGTCTTGATCGCCTTCCATTGTCGCGGTTTTAAGGGATTGGTCGTGTAATAGAAGAGAAGAAAAAGAAGAAGACTGGGCGAGAGACGAGAAGATCCAGTCGGGTACGGGTTCGGGTCCAGCTTTAAAACTAGGGTTTATTATCGTATCATCTACTTTGGGCTTTCATGGCCCATGGAATACCCAATAACGAGATAACTAGAACCATCCATACCTTACTTTTGTTATTGTTATAAATCATATCGTGGATGTCCATAATCGGCCCGGTTCATAATCGGCCCGGTTCATAATCGGCCCGGTTCATAACCGGCCCAATGCTAGAGAGAGAGAGAGTCGACCGTGAGAAAAGAAAGAGAGAGAGAATCGGCATCTTGCCTTTTCCTTATTAGATTATGATTTGTACTCTTTCCATATTTGTATTTCCTTTCTTTAGTATTTCCATTATTCTATGACGGTGTAATTCCCTATATATAAAGGGCTCCTTATGTTTATGAATAATACAAAAAACATAGATTCTATTCTCTAGTTTCACAACACGTTATCAGCACGATCACGCTCTAAACCCTAAGCTACACAAACCCTAGCCGACGAATCCATAATCCCCTCGACGATAAACCCTAACCGTTGAGAACTCCCGATCACGAACCCTAAACCTAATTCTCATCTTGTTCCCGTTCGTGACACGATCCCAGCTCGCGACCTCAGACCGTCTCAGCTCGATCCCGAGACACGATTTCAGCCAGCTCGCGATAGACGACTCGATACCGCTCGCGACAACAGCTTGTTTCTGTTCGTGATCAGACGATCTCAGTTTCAGCTGGCATTCCCGATACCAGCTAGGACAGCTCGCGATCCGTTCCAGCTCTAGACGACCTCAGCTCGTTCGCGTATCAATCTCAACGTTCAGCTCGCGGTTCTTCTTCTCATTGGAGGTCCATTCAACCCTACTTGAGGTTAAGGTAATTCGAAACCTTAAAAAGAACCCATAATCGAATGTTGATTGCTTGATATGAATTGAAACCATAAAATCTTAAACACTAATCGAAACCATAGGGTAATAGATCAAAACCCGTTTGAACTTAGAAACCTAATTGCTTGAAAATATTGATTGCATTCGATTGAACACTATAATCTTAAAGATGAAATATATGATTTCAGATGTCGAAAATCAACAACTTGGATTTTGCTGCCCTAAATCTCTCTGGAGATAATTACTTGCAATGGGCACTTGATACTTAGATCATCTTGAAATCCAAGGGACTCGGTGAGTGTATCACCGAGGACAATAATGCAAGTGAGAAAGATAGATACAGTGCGATATTAATTATACACCATCATCTTATTGAGAGTCTCAAAGATCAGTATTTGACTATTGAGAATCCTCTATACCTTTGGACAGAGTTGAAAATGAGATATGATCACCAGAGAACGGTGTTATTACCAAAGGCTACATATGATTAGAAAAATCTTAGAATCCAGGACTTTAAGTCCGTGGACGAGTATAACTCAGCCTTGTTTAAAATAGTATCGAAATTGAAACTGTGTGGTGAGGATATAACGGATAAGGATATGCTTGAGAAAACCTTTTCCACCTTCCACACAAGCAATGTGTTGTTACAACAACAGTACCGTGAGAAGGGCTTCTCTACTTATGCTAATCTGATCTCTTGTTTATTGCTTGCGGAGAAAAACAATGAGCTGTTGATGAGGAACAGTGAATTGAGACCTCCTGGATCAAACCCATTACCTGAGGCACATGCGACCGTAGAGGCTAAGAAAGAGTCGAACCATGTCCAGAGTGATAGCCAACACAACCGTGGTCGTGGAAAATGGCATGGATGTGGTGGTCGAGACCGAAACTTGATTGGTCGAGGCCAAGGCAACTCATATGGTCGTGGCTCCTATGGAGGCCGTGGTACATCTTTCAAGCCACAAAACTCGACCAAATCCGTGTGCCATAGATGTGGTATGGATAATCATTGGGCTAAGACATGTAGGACTCCCAAACATCTCGTTGACCTCTACCAAGAGAGTTTGAAAGGGAAGAATCCGTAAGCTCATATGACATATCAAGATGGTGAAGAAGATTTCAATCATGAAAAAGATGATATCATGGATTATGAAACTTCTGATTGTTTAAAAAGAGCAAAGTTGATTTCGGCCATCTATGTTTTTGTGTTCTTTGCTTTATGTTTTCTATGTTTTGATATTGCTTTGAACTTGTTTTCTTATTATAACTTAATGAATGAAAGTTTTTGATATAAAAGTCTCTAAAGCATCATGACTATACGTCTTGATAATGCTGGTGAGTTCACGTCCCAAGCGTTTAATGATTACTGTATGTCCATGGGGGTAACTGTTGAACACTCTGTGGCACATGTACATACACAGAACGGCTTAGCCGAATCATTCATTAAACGAATACAGCTAATAGCTAGACCATTGCTTATGAGGTCAAAACTTCCGGTCTCAGCTTGGGGACATGCAGTCATGCATGCGGCTGAACTCATACGCATTAGGCCGTCTAGTGAACATAGATATTCCCCATTACAATTGCTTACGGGTCATGAGCCAGACATATCCCATTTTAAGACATTTGGCTGTGCCGTCTATGTACCAATTGCACCACCACAGAGAACAAAGATGGAACCTCAAAGGAGGATGGAGATATATGTTGGATATGATTCTCCCACAATTATTAAGTACCTTGAGCCAACTACGGGTGATTTATTTAAGGCCAGTTACGCGGATTGTCACTTTGATGAATCCGAACATCCAACATTAGGGGGAGAGAACAATAAGCTGGTAAAAGAAATTACATGGAATCAAACATCCTTATCTTTGCAAGATCCTCGGACTCAAGAGTGTGATTTAAAAGTCCAAAAGATTATACATTTACAAAAGCTAGCTAATCAATTGCCAGATTCCTTTGCTGACCCGAAAAGAGTTACTAAGTCATATATACCAGGTGCTAATGCACCAATCAGAATTAATGTTCAAGAGGGACACAATAAAGTTGCTACAGAGTCTAGACAACGTTTGAAATGTGGTAGACTAATAGGATCCAAAGATAAGAACCCTCGGAAAACTAAGAAAGGTGCAGAGAATGAAACCGAGGTTGTTGAAACCCTAGACACGACCGCGGCCGTTCCTAAATCCCGGGACTTAACCGCGGCCAATCCCAAAACCCTAATAGCGATCGCGGCCGATCATGAATGCTTAAATGCGGCCGGCCCTGATGTATCTAATACTGATTCTTGGGACACCATGATTCAAGGTACTGAAGGTCCTGATAATAATGAGATCTCAATAAACTATGTCTTGTCTGGGATACAATGGAACAGAAAGAATGTCGACATTGATGATATATTTGCATACAAGGTAGCACTTAAAATCCTTTATAATAAATGTTTTTTATAAATTTTTAAAAACATAAAACGGTTTATAAATTGAAAATATTTTTAAACAAAGAGAAAATGTTTTTTTAAAATTTTTAAAACTTTTTGTAATTGAAACCTTTTTCTAATAACTGAAAAACGTTTTAATTAAATCTAAAAAAAACAAAAAAAAAACATTTTATAGATTGAAAAGGTTTTTAAAAAGGTGAAAAATGTTTTAATAAATTTTAGAAACCAGAAAACGTTTTAAAAATTATAACAAACTTAAAAAATAATTATATAAACTTAAAATGATTTATAAAAAGATTAAAATGCTATATAAAATTATGAAAACGTTTTGAAACAATAAAAGATAATAAAAAATTGAAAACATTATATATATATATATATATTTTTTTTTTTTTTCGTAAATAAAAATTTTCAATAATTATAAATACACCAAAAAGTTTTTATAAAAATATTTAACATATAATTTCTAAAATCTGCAAATCTAACATCTAACATCTAAAAGTTTCAATCTACATACAAAACAACAACCTAAAACACAATCTAACAACATATAACTCCTAAAACTATCAATTCTATCCTAAATCTTCAGATTCAAAACCTAAAGTCCACAAATCTAACATTCCAACCTAAAAAAAAGTAATCTAAAGAGGGGTTTAGATGACTTACATGATTGGGGAAGAGATTTGGAGGATTTGAGGTCGGAATCGCAGATTTTTGAGAGAGAGAGAGAGAGAGGAGTAAGACCGCGGAGATTGCAGAGAAGAAGAGAAAAAAAATGAGGAAGAAGAAGGGTCGGCTTATGTATTAAAAATAAACCGACAGACAGTTTCCATTGGAATTCGGTCGGTTCTATTTTAAGCGGTTAACCAAATAAATTTCACGAATTTTCTTCCCGGGTAAAGTGAAAAATTCCGACGAAACCTGTCCGTCACATTAATTACGTCGGAATTCCGTCAGAATGTTTCGAGAATATCAACAAAGGAAGCCTCGAGAAACTATGAGTTTCTGCATGTCTTTTGATCGACGGATTTCCGACGGAATTTGGAGAAATAAGAATTTGGGGTTTCAAAACAACAATCTAATGATCACTTACAAATCTTTGATAATATGTAAATGATTTATAAGAGGTTTAACTAAAATAATTACTTGTTTCACTCGATATTATACAAAATCAAAATCTAGTCTCATATTACCGTAATATGTTTGTATAAGTATATAAGTGTTATTGGAGGATGTTACGAATACGTTGATATGTATACGTAAATAATTTTTTTATATGAAAAACTTTAACAGTGTGAACTAATTTCATATTATAAATTTATATATGTGTTATTTGGATATTTTAAGTATCCAAATATACATTTATAATAGCTTTGCAAATCTAAAATCTGTTTCGTCGGAAATCCGTTGGAATATTCCGACGACATTCCAACGAAAGTCAAAAACCCGTCGGATTTCTGTCGGAATATTTCGATGGAATTCCGACGAACTTCAAATCCCTATCGAAACCCCAAAATTATAATATTCTGTCGAAATTTTGTCGGATGTTTCCGACGACCTTATCTTCATGAAATTATATGTTTCGTCGGAATTTCGTCAAAGAAAACCGACGAAAATATTGTCTGTCGAAATCATGTCCATCAGAATGTAGCGTGTTTTCTTGTAGTGTTACACCTTTTTCTCCACCGCGGGAAATTCCTTTACCACCAGACTTTTAGCGGCCTTTCTCCTCTTAACCTTATCATCAAGAGACATATTCAAAGAGTCCACCATCTTCAGCTATTAAATCTGGAAAATACAATCAAATTAACAAATCAAGCACTAAATTCATGGCACACATATATATATATATATATATAATCCGTCAAAATCTAAACCCAAAACAGACATAGATTCTCAATCGAAAATTGAAAACGAATTAAATTCAATCAGACGAATCAACGGATATGAACCAGATGAACAATTAGCAAAAGAAGAATCGGAATTTTACCAGATGAAATATCAAAAGACAGATCGAAGTAGATGAAGAAATCAGCTCGTACAAATCTATCGGGGAATTAGGGATTTATAGTCTTTGAGAATTTGAGAAAAACCATGTGGTTATCGTCTCAAGGGAGAGAGGTATTTAAAAATTAAAATAGGTCAGGGTCAATGGAAATTAAAATAGGTGTAGGTCAATGAGGAAAACTGAAATCATAAGTTAGTGGCATGCAAAGTAATTATTTAAAAAAAGTTAGGGTTGAGTACAAAATGTACTTTAGTTTTAATAGTTTAGAAGATTATATTTCACAGGTTTTCCAATCTTACTAATTACTATTAATGTCATTTCCTCTATCTCTGGTATTGTTCTGGTAGAAGTTGTTCTACTCTACATCGCAATTATGACCAGTTTAGAGCTTTCAGGTTATTACTAAACAACTCGTAAGTTCTTGCTTCTTGGTCTGCTCATACTTTGATCCTTTGATCAAACTTTGAACTTAAAAATGGCAAGGGCTTTCCCCGATCGAAGTCTTCATCTCTCCGCTTTCAGATATATATATTCGATATCTCTTCATTTCGTTTTTATTTGTCGTGAAAATTAAGAAAAGTGTATAACTCTATATATACAAAGATGTCAGAACATCCACTTGTCTGAAGTTATTTAAGGATGTTAAAAAGGGTTTTCTTAGATGTTTTGTTGAGTTCTTTTTTCATTCTATATTTTGATATTCAGATGAAGAATGCAGCAGATGCTGAAGATTTCTGTAAATTGTTACAACCATTTCAAAGTGAAAATTACAATATAATCTAAAATTCGTTACAATTATATAGTAACACATCATTTAGCCAACTACAAAAGTAGTGCTACGATTCTTATTGCTTCAAAAGGCTGGCAATGCTGTAGGGACTACCTAGAGGTCCATCAAACGAGCTTCTAACCATCATCATATTAGTGGCTTCGGAGCTATGAATATCATCCCAAAAGACATATTCACTCAGGTTTCCACAAACTGGTTTGTTTGGTGCGCAAAGTTCTTCCCCTGGAGATAATGTACAACAAGTCTTGTGTCTAATCTTAAATCCTACAACATTACGAGATCAAAGTAAATCCAACTTTTAATTTTACATAAAAAATAATAATTTGTTGTTTTTTTGGTATCTAAAAAATTTCCTTTATGATTGAAAACTTTTTTTTTTTGGCTATGATTTACACAACACTAACTAAACCGGAGATTTAATCAGCGTGTGACACTAAGAATGCACTTGTATTGTTTATAAAACCTCCAGTTTGATAAGAATCCTATATTCTCTAAATCTTAGGCAATGTTATTCATATATATATACCGGATAGAAAATGTAATAAGGCTGGAGTTCAATATAGTTTACCTAAAACTTTGAAAGCTAAGGGATCTCCACCAGAGAAAATATCAACATAGGTGAACTTAGCACCATGGACGTTCTTATTGAAATCTTTGACAAGGTCCTCTAGGTTCTTGTTGAAGATTGCCACTGCAGTGTTCACCTCTCTCGCACAACCTTTTCCGCCACCATGGGACCAAATCATCTTTGGTGTGCAACCAATCTTACTGATTGAAAAATGTGCCACTTTCCGCGTTCCTAAGTGGTGCAAACTCTACAAAAATTATATATATTCACAAATTTACATAGCTGAAATGTAACGGATACTTACCATATAGCTAGGATAAATGCAAATTTATTTATAGTGTTCCACTATACCTTCAAATGAGTATGATAGAGTAAGATGAGAGAATGTGCATATTGATTAGGCTTAAAACGGCGACTCGTGTTGTATGGTTTTGACATGAAGTAGTTGTTGACGTAATCGTTGCTTCCGATGCTGATTGCATGGAGGCATTGTTCCAGTCTATGTAATGGCGCATTCACTTTCTTTATCACCTTCTTGTGGTTTAGTATTTGGTTTCTTAGACTTATTCGACCACCCTAACACCGTGAGAGATTAATATTATATATCCATGACATCATTTTTATTCAAAGTTATGCTGGTTTTTCATTTAGAATAGGGTTCTTGTTTTTTGTTGTTGTTGTTATTGTTGTTGATGTCATATAGTAATTAACTAAAGTATCAACAGATCATATAATTTTGATTGAAAAGTATAATAATGAATATTAATGTGAGATCTGGTTACCATAATTTTTATTTTTCATTTATATATGGGATTGTCATTTTCATTTATATATAAATTTATCATTATCAAGTTCTTACTTCGTACCAAATGTTCACTAGTTTCTTCACGGAGTCTGCCTGCACGAGAAGCATAGTTCATCCCGATGTGAGCCGTTCTAGTGATGCTCCGGTGAACGGCGGAATGAAATCCTTAAAACCTGAGAGTTCACATTTTAATAAAAAAAGAAAATCATGTTTACATATATAAACAAATATGTATATATGTATATATATATACATATATATATCACAAAGAAGGGAACTAGGCATAGGTATAAGCATGTATAAAGAAAAAGTGGATACAATTATAGTTACTAGATGATGACGACAACAACAACAACAAAAAGACAAAAGGAAGTCATTTCTAGTGATATTAGTGTAAATGGTTTGCCAAATAAATGTTAGTTTAAAAACTAATTATTAACTAACCAAAAACGTTATTTATTCATTTGTTCATGATTTCTTCTACTAAACTATAAAAAAAATCCGACGGACAGATTTCAGACGAAATTACGACAAACAGTTTTGCGACGAAATTCCGATGAATTTATTACCGAAGAAATTTCGACGGATTTATTTCCGACGAAATTCCGACGGACTTTATAATTTAAAAAAATAAAAAAATAAAATAGATATTCATTTAAATATTTTATGATAAATATTTTTAATTCATTAAATATATATAAAATTTTAAAATTAGAAACACGATTTTGTAATATAATTATTCTTTTAAATCTTTTAAAATAACAAAAATGTTTTTGTAGTAAAATTGTTTTTAAAATCCTTTATAATAAATGTTTTAATAAATTTTTAAAAACATAAAACGGTTAATAAATTGAAAATATTTTAAAACAAAGAGATTTTTTTAAATTTTATAAAACTTTTTGTAATTGAAACCTTTTTCTAATAACTGAAAAACGTTTTAATTAAATCTAAAAAAACACGAAAACCCTTTTGTAGATTGAAAAGGTTTTTCAAAAGGTGAAAAAGGTTTTAATAAGTTTTAGAAACTAGAAAACATCTTAAAAATTATAACAAACTTAAAAAAATAATTATATAAACTTAAAATGTTTTATAAAAAGCTTTAAACGTTATATAAAATTATTAAAACGTTTTGAAACAATAAAAGATAATAAAAACTGGAAAACATTATATATATATAATTTTTTTAAATAAAACTTTTCAATAATTATAAATACACCGAAAAGGTTTTATAAAAATATTTAACATATAATTTCTAAAATCTACAAATCAAACATCTAACATCTAAAAGTTTCAATCTACATACAAAACAACAACCTAAAACAAAATCAAACAACATATAACTCCTAAAACTATCAGTTCTATCCTAAATCTTCAGATTCAAAACCTAAAGTCCACAAATCTAACATTCGAAACCTAAAAAAATGTAATCTAAAGAGGGGTTTAGATGACTTACATGATTGGAGAAGAGATTTGGAGGATTTGGGGTCGGAATCGCAGATTTGTGAGAGAGAGAGGAGTAACACCGCGGAGATTGCAGAGAAGAAGAGAAAAAAAATGTGGAAGAAGAAGAAGGGTCTCCTTATGTATTAAAAATAAACCGGCGGACAGTTTCCATTGGAATTCGGTCGGTTCTATTATAAGCGGTTAACCAAATAAATTTCGCAAATTTTCTTCCTGGGTAAAGTGAAAAATTCCGACGTAATTCCGACGAAACTTGTCCGTCACATTAATCTCGTCTGAATTCCGTCAGAATGTTTCAAGAATATCGACAAACGAAGCCTCGAGAAACTATGAGTTTCTGCAAGTCTTTTGATTGGCCGGGGTTAGAGTCCGTCGGAATTTCGTCGATATTTTCCGTCGGAATTTCGTCGGTATTTTCCGTCGGAATTTCGTCGGAATTTTCGACGGATTTCCGACGGAATTCAGAGAAATAAGAATTTGAGGTTTCAAAAAAACAATCTAATGATCACATGCAAATCTTTGATAGCATGTAAATGATTAACCGTGTGAACTAATTTCATATTATAAATTTATATATGTGTTATTTGGATATTTTAAGTATCCAATTATACATTTATAATAACTTTGCAAATCTAAAATCTGTTTCGTCGGAAATCCGTTGGAATATTCCGACGACATTCCGACGAAAGTCAAAACCCCGTCGGAATTCCGTCGGAATATTTCGATGGGTTTCCGACGAACTTCAAATCCCTATCGAAACCCCAAAATTATAATATTATGTCGGAATTTTGTCGGATATTTCCGACGACCTTACTTTCGTCGGTATTTCGTTGGAAATTACCGACGAAAAGTCCGTCAGAATGTAGAGTGTTTTCTTGTAGTGTTACAACTTTTGTTCCACCGCGGGAAATTCCTTTACCACCAGACTATTAGCGGCCTTTCTCCTCTTAACCATATCATCAAGAGACATATTCAAAGAGTCCGCCATCTTCAGCTATTAAATCTGGAAAATACAATCAAAATTAACAAATCAAGCACTAAATTCATGGCACACATATATATATATATATATATAATCCGTCAAAATCTAAACCCAAAACAGACATAGATTCTAATCAAAGATCTGACGGAAATTGACGGAAACTCATCTCAACGAGCTAGATCTACATAGTCTAGTAATCTAAACCCAAAACAGACATAGATTCTCAATCGAAAATTGAAAAAGAATTGAATTCAATCAGACGAATCAACGGATATGAACCAGATGAAAAATCAGCAAAAGAAGAATTGGAATTTTACCAGATGAAATATCAAAAGACAGATCGAAGTAGATGAATAAATCAGCTCGTACAAATCAATCTGGGAATTAGGGATTTATAGTCTTTGAGAATTTAGGAAAAAACATGTGGTTGGCGTCTCAAGGGAGAGAGGTATTTAAAAATTAAAATAGGTATAGGTCAATGGAAATTAAAATAGGTGTAGGTCAATGGGGAAAACTGAAATCATAAGTCAGTGGCATGCAAAATAATTATTTAAGAAAAGTCAGGGTTGAGTACAAAATGTACTTCAGTTTTAATAGTTTAGAAGATTATATTTTACATGTTTTCCAATCTTACTAATTACTATAAATGTCATTTCCTCTATCTCTGGTATTGTTCTGGTAGAAGTTGTTCTACTTAGGGCTGTTCAATATGGTAAAACCGAACCGTACCGAACCGAACCGAAATAGACAATATGGTTTGGTTTTGGTATATACCATATAAACCGAATGGATATAATTTTATAAAAACCGTAGAATTTGGATATGGTTTGGTATATAACCGATTAAACCGAATAAACCGAACAAAACCGATTAAAAGTAGAAACATGTAAATATGTATCTATTTTATAACAATACATGAAAATCTATTTGTTATATAAGTTAAATTTGTGTTAATAACTATTACCATAATGTTATAGTAATAAAGAACCTTATATAATTTGTAAAACACTTGAATACATCGCAATTCAGACATCTTATTTTCTAAGTCTTTTTTTTTTATCTTTTTGCTTTATTTTAGTATTCACTAAATTAATATGAAGATGATAAATTTGATGGAAAATAATTAATGGAAAATTTTCACAACTTTTTTCTTATCTATAAACAAACAGAGTTTCGTGTTTAATCGAAAAAGCATGACTTTAATGAACACTAAATATGGAAGAGTGGAAAAACTTTTCTTTCATGTTTCTGTTTTGTTTCATATTTTTATTTTCAAAATTTCAGGCTCTGATTTTAATTATAGATTTGATGATTTTATTTGATGGTAGAAGCATTTTTACGTTTTTGTTCATTTATTTGAACATGTAATATATTTTTAATAAATGTCTGTGTTGACAATATGACTCTAAAATTCATTTTATATGATCTCAAACTAAATATTTTTTTTTGGTATAAAACAGAATAAACCGAAAACCGACGGTATATAAACCGAACCGAACCGAAGTAAATATGGATTTAGAATGGTAGTTATATTTTACTAACCGAAATACCGAAAAAACCAAACCTAAACCGAACCAATATCTGGATTGAACACCCCTAGTTCTACTCTACATCGCAATATGACCAGTTTAGCACTTTCAGGTTATTACTAAACAACTCGTAAGTTCTTGCTTCTTGGTCTGCTCGTACTTTGATCCGTTGATCAAACTTTGAACTTAAAAATAGCAAGGGATTTCCCCGATCGAGGTCTTCATCTCTCCGCTTTCAGATATATATATTTGATATCTCTTCATTTTGTTTTTATTTGTCGTGAAAATTAAGAAAAGTGTATAACTCTATATATACAAAGATGTCAGAACATCCACTTGTCTGAAGTTATTTAAGGATGTTAAAAAGGGTTTTCTTAGATGTTTTGTTGAGTTCTTTTTTCATTCTATATTTTGTTATTCAGATGAAGAATGCAGCAGATGCTGAAGATTTCTGTAAATTGTTACAACCATTTCAAAGTGAAAATTACAATATAATCTAAAATTCGTTACAATTATATAGTAACACATCATTTAGCCAACTACAAAAGTAGTGCTACGATTCTTATTGCTTCAAAAGGCTGGCAATGCTGTACGGACTACCTAGAGGTCCATCAAATGAGCTTCTAGCCATCATCATATTAGTGGCTTCGGAGCTATGAATATCATCCCAAAAGACATATTCACTCCGGTTTCCACAAATTGGTTTGTTTGGTGCGCAAAGTTCTTCCCCTAAAGATAATGTACAACAAGCCTTGTGTCTAATCCTAAATCCTACAATATTACGAGATCAAAGTAAATCCAACTTTTAATTTTACATAAAAAATAATAATTTGTTGTTTTTTTGGTATCTAAAAAATTTCCTTTATGATTGAAAACTTTTTTTTTTTGGCTATGATTTACACAACACTAACTAAACCGGAGATTTAATCAGCGTGTGACACTAAGAATGCACTTGTATTGTTTATAAAACCTCCAGTTTGATAAGAATCCTATATTCTCTAAATCTTAGGCAATGTTATTCATATATATATATATCGGATAGAAAATGTAATAAGGCTGGAGTTCAATATAGTTTACCTAAAACTTTGAAAGCTAAGGGATCTCCACCAGAGAAAATATCAACATAGGTGAACTTAGCACCATGGACGTTCTTATTGAAATCTTTTACAAGGTCCTCTAGGTTCTTATTGAAGATTGCCCTGCAGTGTTCACCTCTTTAGCACAAACTTTTCCGCCACCATGGGACCTAATCATCTTTGGTGTGTAACCAATCATACTGATTGAAAAATGTGCCACTTTCCGCGCTCCTAAGCGGTGCAAACTCTACAAAAATTATATATATTCAAAAATTTACATAGGTGAAATGTAACGGATACTTACCATATAGCTAGGATAAATGCAAATTTATGTATAAAGTGTTCCACTCTACCTTAAAACCTGAGAGTTCACCTTTTAATAAAAAAAGAAGATCATGTTTACATATACAAACAAATATGTATATATGTATATATAAATGTATCACAAAGAAGGTAACTAGGCATAGGTATAAGCATGTATAAAGAAAAAGAGGATACAATTATAGTTACTATATGATGACAACAACAACAACAACAACAACAATTATAGTTCTGGACAGATGTGTGGCATCCGCAGGGTCGTATCATTGAGCTCACTGGAGAGATTGGTACGCAGAAGCTTGGAATCGCAAGAGAGGCAAAGATCAGTGAAGTTCTGCGTGATGGTGTGTGGAGATTCCGAAACTGCAGAGATCAGCGTATCAGAGAAGTGATCCAGGTCGTGTCCTCTTTCCCTTTAACATTAACTGTATTGGAGCCTGATGGCGTGCTTTGGAAGTGTGGGGAAGATGAGTATAAGGAAAAGTTTATCTCATCTGATACTTGGCATCTACTCCGTGGGCGTAAGGAAGAGGTCCGATGGAGCAAGCTTGTTTGGTTTCCACAAGGCGTGCCTCGGTATGGCTTCATTCCTTGGTTGGCCATAAGGGGTAGGCTCGCGACAGGCCACCGCACTCGACAGTGGGGCCAGATGCAGTGTTGTGTCTATTGTGGGGAGCCAGATGAGACAAGGGACCACCTGTTCTTTGCTTGCCCATACACTTTCACACTGTGGTTAAATGTAGTTGGCAATCTGTTTGGTCCAGACCGGGATCCTGACTGGGAAATCACGTTACAGAGAATGCTTGGGGGCACTTATGAGCACCTTACCTACATACTTTTGAGGCTGGTGTGGCAGACCACGATCTACTTCATATGAAGGGAACGCAATGATCGACGACATAATGGGACTGTGAAGCTTGCTCGATTGATCAAGAAATCAATGAAGAACATAATCTCCTTCACGAGGTACTACTTGAAGCCAAGACTGCATGGACTAATGAAGAGATGGTTTCAGGCTCATTCTTAATCTTTTTCCATAAAAAGCTTAGTAGTAGATTCATACGAACTCATTCTTTGTACATATAAATTTTCCCAAAGATGATCAATAAATTTAAAATTCCATAAAAAAACAACAACAACAACAAAAAGACAAAAGGAAGCCATTTCTACATTAGTGTAAATGGTTTGCCAAATAAATGTTAGTTTAAAAAGTAATTATTAACTAACCAAAAACGTTAATTATTCATTTGTTCATGATTTCTTTTTCTAAACTATCAAAAAATTCCAACGGACAGATTTCGGACGAAATTACGACAAACAGTTTTCCGACAAAATTTCGAAGAATTTATTACCGACGAAATTTCGACGGATTTATTTCCGATGAAATTCCGACAGACTTTATAAACTATTTTTTTTTTAAATAAAACAGATTTTATTTTAATATTTTATAATAAATATTTTTAATTCATTAAATATATATAAAATTTTAAAATTAGAAACACGTTTTTGTAATATAATTTTTCTTTTAAATCATTTATAATAAATATTTTTAATTCTTTATATATATATAATTAAAATTACAAAAATGTTTTTGTAGTATAATTGTTTTTAAAATCCTTTATAATAAATGTTTTTATAAATTTTTAAAAACATAAAACGGTTTATAAATTGAAAATATTTTAAAACAAAGAGAAAACGTTTTTAAATTTTTTAAAACTTTTTGTAATTGAAACCTTTTTCTAATAACTGAAAAATGTTTTAATTAAATCTAAAAAAACACAAAAACATTTTATAGATTGAAAAGGTTTTTAAAAAGGTGAAAAAGGTTTTAATATATTTTAGAAACGAGAAAACGTTTTAAAAATTATAACAAACTTAAAAAAGTAATTATATAAACTTAAAATGCTTTATAATAAGCTTAAAACTTTATATAAAATTATAAAAACGTTTTGAAACAATAAAAGATAATAAAAACTTGAAAACATTATATATATATATATATTTTTTTTTTTAAATAAAACTTTTCAATAATTATAATACACCAAAAAGTTTTTATAAAAATATTTAACATATAATTTCTAAAATCTACAAATCTAACATCTAACGTCTAAAAGTTTCAATCTACATACAAAACAACAACCTAAAACAAAATCTAATAGCATATAACTCCTAAACTATCAATTCTATCCTAAATCTTCAGATTCAAAACCTAAAGTCCACAAATCTAACATTCGAAACCTAAAAAAATGTAATCTAAAGAGGGGTTTAGATGACTTACATGATTGAGGAAGAGATTTGGAGGATTTGGGGTCGGAATCGCAGATTTGTGAGAGAGAGAGGAGTACGACGGCGGAGATTGCAGAGAAGAAGAGAAAAAAAATGAGGAAGAAGCAGAAGGGTCGGCTTATGTATTAAAAATAAACCGACAGACAGTTTCCATCGGAATTCAGTCGGTTCTATTTTAACCGGTTAACCAAATAAATTTCGCGAATTTTTTTCCCGGGTAAAGTGAAAAATTCCGTGTAAAGTGAAAAATTCCGACGAAACCTGTCTGTCACATTAATTTCGTCGGAATTCCGTCAGAATGTTTCGAAAATATCGACAAAGGAAGCCTCGAGAAACTATGAGTTTCTGCATGTCTTTTTATTTGCCGGGGTTAAAGTCCGTCGGAATTTCGTCGGTATTTTCCGTCAGAATTTCGTCGGAATTTTCGATGGATTTCCGATGGAATTCGGAGAAATAAGAATTTGGGGTTTCAAAACAACAATCTAATGATCACATACAAATCTTTGATAGTATGTAAATGATTTATAAGAGGTTTAACTAAAATAATTACTTGTTTCACTCGATATTATACAAAATCAAAATCTAGTCTCATATTACTGTAATATGTTTGTATAAGTATATAAGTGTTATTGGAAGATGTTACGAATACGTTGATATGTTTACGTAAATAATTTTTTTATATGAAAAAATTTAACGGTGTGAACTAATTTCATATTATAAATTTATATATGTGTTATTTGGAAATTTTAAGTATCAAATTATACATTTATAATAACTTTGCAAATCTAAAATCTGTTTCGTCGGAAATCCGTTGGGATATTCCGACGACATTCCGACGAAAGTCAAAAACCCGTCGGAATTCCGTCGGAATATTTTGATGTAATTCCGACGAACTTCAAATCCCTATCGAAACCCCAAAATTATAATATTCTATCGGAATTTTGTCGGATATTTCCGACGACCTTACGTTCATGAAATTATATGTTTCGTCGGAATTTCGTCAAAGAAAACCGACGAAAATATTGTCTGTCGGAATGTCCGTCAGAATGTAGCGTGTTTTCTAGTAGTGTTACACCTTTTGCTCCACTGCGGGAAATTCCTTTACCACCAGACTTTTAGCGGCCTTTCTCCTCTTAACCATATCATCAAGAGACATATTCAAAGAGTCCGCCATCTTCAGCTATTAAATCTGGAAAATACAATCAAAATTAACAAATCAAGCACTAAATTCATGGCACATATATATATATATATATATATATAAATATATAAAATTCAAGCCTTATATATGCAAATCAAAGATCTGACGGAAACTCATCTCAACAAGCTAGATCTACATAGTCTAGTAATCTAAACCCAAATTAGACATAGATTCTCAATCGAAAAGTGAAAACGAATTGAATTCAATCAGACGAATCAACGGATATGAATCAGATGAACAATTAGCAAAAGAAGAATCGGAATTTTACTAGATGAAATATCAAAAGAAAGATTGAAGTAGATGAAGAAATCAGGTCGTACAAATTAATCGGGGAATTAGGGATTTATAGTCTTTGAGAATTTGAAAAAAAAACATGTGGTTATCGGCTCAAGGGAGAGAGATATTTAAAAATTAAAATAGGTCTAGGTCAATGTAAATTAAAATAGGTGTAGGTCAATGGGGAAAACTGAAATCATAAGTCAGTGGCATGCAAAGTAATTATTTAAGAAAAGTCATGGTTGAGTACAAAATGTACTTCAGTTTTAATAGTTAAGAAGATTATATTTCACAGGTTTTCCAATCTTACTAATTACTATTAATGTCATTTCCTCTATCTCTGGTATTGTTCTGGTAGAAGTTGTTCTACTCTACATCGCAATTATGACCAGTTTAGAGCTTTCAGGTTATTACTAAACAACTCGTAAGTTCTTGCTTCTTGGTCTGCTCGTACTTTGATCCGTTGATCAAACTTTGAACTTAAAAATAGCAAGGGATTTCCCCGATCGAGGTCTTCATCTCTCCGCTTTCAGATATATATATTTGATATCTCTTCATTTTGTTTTTATTTGTCGTGAAAATTAAGAAAAGTGTATAACTCTATATATACAAAGATGACAGAACATCCACTTGTCTGAACTTATTTAAGGATGTTAAAAAGGGTTTTCTTAGATGTTTTGTTGAGTTCTTTTTTCATTCTATATTTTGTTATTCAGATGAAGAATGCAGCAGATGCTGAAGATTTCTGTAAATTGTTAAAACCATTTCAAAGAGAAAATTACAATATAATCTAAAATTCGTTACATTTATATAGTAACACATCATTTAGCCAACTACAAAAGTAGTGCTACGATTCTTATTGCTTCAAAAGGCTGGCAATGCTGTACGGACTACCTAGAGGTCCATCAAATGAGCTTCTAGCCATCATCATATTAGTGGCTTCGGAGCTATGAATATCATCCCAAAAGACATATTCACTCCGGTTTCCACAAATTGGTTTGTTTGGTGCGCAAAGTTCTTCCCCTAAAGATAATGTACAACAAGCCTTGTGTCTAATCCTAAATCCTACAATATTACGAGATCAAAGTAAATCCAACTTTTAATTTTACATAAAAAATAATAATTTGTTGTTTTTTTGGTATCTAAAAAATTTCCTTTATGATTGAAAACTTTTTTTTTTTGGCTATGATTTACACAACACTAACTAAACCGGAGATTTAATCAGCGTGTGACACTAAGAATGCACTTGTATTGTTTATAAAACCTCCAGTTTGATAAGAATCCTATATTCTCTAAATCTTAGGCAATGTTATTCATATATATATATATATATCGGATAGAAAATGTAATAAGGCTGGAGTTCAATATAGTTTACCTAAAACTTTGAAAGCTAAGGGATCTCCACCAGAGAAAATATCAACATAGGTGAACTTAGCACCATGGACGTTCTTATTGAAATCTTTTACAAGGTCCTCTAGGTTCTTATTGAAGATTGCCACTGCAGTGTTCACCTCTCTCGCACAACCTTTTCCGCCACCATGGGACCTAATCATCTTTGGTGTGCAACCAATCTTACTGATTGAAAAAAGTGCCACTTTCCGCGCTCCTAAGTGGTGCAAACTCTACAAAAATTACATATATTCACAAATTTACATAGCTGAAATGTAACGGATACTTACCATATAGCTAGGATAAATGCAAATTTATTTATAAAGTGTTCCACTCCACCTTCAAATGAGTATGATAGAGTAAGATGAGAGAATGTGCATATTGATTGGGCTTAAACCGGTGACTCGTGTTGTATGGTTTTGACATGAAGTAGTTGTTGACGTAATCGTAAGTGTTCCACTCCACCTTCAAATGAGTATGATAGAGTAAGATGAGAGAATGTGCATATTGATTGGGCTTAAACCGGTGACTCGTGTTGTATGGTTTTGACATGAAGTAGTTGTTGACGTAATCGTTGCTTCCGATGCTGATTGCATAGAGGCATTGTTCCAGTCTATGTAATGGCACATTCACTTTCTTTATCACCTTCTTGTGGTTTAGTATTTGGTTTCTTAGACTTATTCGACCACCCTAACACCGTAAGAGATTAATATTATATATCCATGACATCATTTTTATTTAAAGTTATGCTGGTTTTTCATTTAGAAAAGGGTTCTTGTTTTTTGTTGTTGTTGTTATTGTTGTTGATGTCATATAGTAATTAACTAAAGTATCAACAGATCATATAATTTTGATTGAAAAGTATAATAATGAATATTAATGTGAGATCTGGTTACCATAATTTTTATTTTTCATTTATATATGGGATTGTCATTTTCATTTATATATAAATTTATCATTATCAAGTTCTTACTTCGTACCAAATGTTCACTAGTTTCTTCACGGAGTCCGCCTGCACCAGAAGCATAGTTCATCCCGATGTGAGCTCGTTCTAGTGATGCTCCGGCGAATGGCGGAATGAAATCCTTGAAACCCGAGAGTTCACCTTTTAATAAAAAAAGAAGATCATGTTTACATATACAAACAAATATGTATATATATATATATATATATCACAAAGAAGGTAACTAGGCATAGATATAAGCATGTATAAAAAAAAAGAGGATACAATTATAGTTACTAGATGATGATGACGACAACAACAACAAAAAGACAAAAGGAAGCCATTTCTAGTGATATTAGTGTAAATGGTTTGCCAAATAAATGTTAGTTTAAAAAGTAATTATTAACTAACCAAAAACGTTATTTATTCATTTGTTCATGATTTCTTTTTCTAAACTATCAAAAAATATGTTGAAGAATACAAATGCTGAGTTACGCAATCTAAGATCATATATAGACTAACCGATAAAATCTGTGATAGTGCGGCCATTGGTGAACCGGCCAGTCGGGCCTTTGGCAAAGTCAATACCATAAGGTAAAAAGTTAACTTTTGCCTTAGTTTGCAAGTTATTGTTGTTGCCACTATCAAAAACTGAATCTCCAAAGATGAAGTAACATGGCACTTGTTGCGTGTAACCCACCGTTGCAGCTGCAAACACGGTAGCAGCAACAACCCAAAATACCTTAGATAATACTTCTTCAACCATATTTTTGAAATATCAAATCACAGAACTGAAAAGGAGAATTATTTGTTGAAGAGAAAAATACGACCAGTCTTTCTATATATAGTTTATATAAGTGAAACCCGAAGTTGAACTTTACATGTGAAACTGAGTCTATGAACAATATTGAGGTAATGAGTAAAACAAGGGAAAAATACAACAAAAATTAGGGAGAGTCTTTCGATTTAGTCAATGTGGTTATTGTTGATAATGGATTATGCTAATGCTACTAATAATGTGTTTTTGTAACTATTGTTGTCCATATCATTAGCATAGTACTCCTATATATGTTACGCAAAATTTAATACATATATCAAATATTTTAAATGTATAATAATGTACATACTTAATAAATCACTAACTGATGATGAGGTAAATTAAAAATGCAGTAGCTTTCAGTATAAAAATTAAATAATTAATTCAGATGATTCTTTTTAAGAGCTGGTGAGAAAGGGATGTTTTCATATTCAGATGATATATTCTAGTAGCAAAAAAAATATAACAACCCAAATAATTCAAAAATGGCAGTGAATGAGGAAGAGTTCACACTGACAAATCATAATTTTTGAATAAATATAAAATTAATATATGTCCAAGTATTAATCATTTAATTCAAAACTATTTAATTCTCATTTGAAAATCAGTAAAAACCAAAAAATAGAACTCAAATTTGATTCTGTTTATGTTGCTGACAAAAAAAACAAACTCAAATTTGATTCAAAAACATCAACCATAGGAGATGACATACGGAAAAAACTACAAAGATCAACAAAAATCAAACAAATTAAAAATCATAAGGAAACATAGAAAGAATTGATAATCAAAGATAAATATTATTTATAGCATAAACTAAAACATAACTTATATGCATCATGAGGATTCTCTCATTTCTATTATAGATGGATTATGTCTCTCGTCAAAGTCTGTTAAGTAAGCAAAGTCGACCTATCCATAAGAAAAAGGGGTTGGAGAAAACTAAGCCAGCAAAGGAAAAAGAAAATACTTTGTCGACTTCATCTTATTAAAAAAAAGAGGAAGTTGTTTAAGGAGAACATTCACATATACAAGAAGTTGACAGAGAATTAGGGTATATAAACTCATTGTCTTAAACTTTTTTCTTGAAGAGTTAATCGCCTTGGGTCAATTTTATTATTATTTTTCTTGTAACCAATTTAGATTTCCCTGGTAAACGTTTTTCAAGTAACCCACCATTGAATTTGTATTTTCATCTAAATTTGGATTCAAATTCAACGATTTCTGGTAAATAAAATAAATAAATAAAACTTATCAAGATAAACAATAATCTGAAATGTGAAATAAATAATATAATTGGTTTATATTTTTTGAGATGTAATTTTTTCCATCTCCAAAATGAACATGTATAACTGGTAAAAAAAATTATAAATATAAGTACATGCATCATGCATGGAACCAAAAAATATGAAGGTGTCTTCTTCATTTTAGTTATTTTGATTCTTAACGTTTATGAGACTTTTTGCTTTTTATTTGACGTTATACTCTGCTTAAAATCAGATAAATGATATTGATAGACGACACAAATTAAAATATGTTGTAATTTAAAGTATTAGAGCCATGATGCTGATGCTGATGTTTTGTTCATCTTTCAATATATAAACTTAGGAAGTGAACTCCTATGAATTAAAGTGCCAAATCAGTTCACCTATTTCCCGTTGAATTTGGTCATAGTAACAGCATCTCCAACCCAAGACCTTATTTTAAGGGGAGTAAAACTTCAAAATCAGAATTTGAGTGTTGGTTACTCCAACCATGAATACTCAAAAAAAATCTTTAAAAATTTATTTATTTGCATTATCATCCTTGATATTAACAAAAGTTACTAATATTTATGAAAGAAATAACTTTAAAGACCAAAAAGAAAATAAAAGATAGTTTTGAGGTTGTGAATAGTGAAACCTCAAATAATTCACAACCTCAAAATTTGATGATACGAGGTTGGGTTGGAGATGCTCTAAGACTTAGAGGATCTCTACACACAACTTAAGAAACGCAAAATTTTGTTTTATTCATAACTCATAACCATATTATGTACATAGAGAATGATAGAAAGATACTAATCAAAAGTAATACATACAAAGGAGAAACAAACTCTCCAATACAAATGCCGTTTTAAACAGATTCATATACACTTGGTCGTACAGTCAAATGAACACAGATTTATATATATAGACTATAAGATAACATAACATAAGCTAGAACATGTATATGTTTCAGTTATGATGAACAAGTGGCGCTACACTTGGTCGTACAGTCAAATGAACATCCTCCGCTCTTGCTAGTGCTTTTATAACCTTCCTTGTTAACGTTGGTTGATTTGTAGCACGTCTCAGGACACTTCAACTTCTTACCTTTACAAGGTCCTTGCATGCTGCATGTATGTACCCCACTCATAAAATTTCCAGTTCCGGGAAACTTAGGAATCCCATGAGTCCCATGATGAAACCCTTGAATCCCGTGAACCTTATTAATCCCATGGAACCCGGATTTGGAGAAAAAATCGTGGAATTCACTATCCCAGAGTTGACGACTTGCTTGAGATGAAGTGACAAACATGATTAGGAGAAGAAAAGGTAGAAGGATAGATTTTGTAGACATTTTGTTGCTGTTAATCGTGTGTGAATTTGAATTGTTATTGTTGTGAGATTGATGAGGATAATGTTTCGATTTATACAGTTATGGACTAGACTCTGACCAATCGTTTTTTAGACTATTTGATGGAAGCGGCAATGAGAAAATTTAGGCAGGCTACAAATTTTTTGGGAAAGTGTCTAATTTAATTTTCTACGGAGCAGATTGGTGGGAGTAATTTATGCAATTAAGAGCACATCCATTGCTTTTCTCAATGAGTTTCTAGTATTTAAAAAAGATAGTGAAAGACATGAGAGAGAGTGTCGAAGAGTTCTAATTTAAGAACATTTCATCATAATATCTAGAACCTCAAATATATTCAATTGGTAAAAAGAAATTAAAATGTAATTAGATAAATGTAATATTGATCTAACTAGAGGCAGAACCCCTGCGCTTGGTCGTCAACTGAGTTTTTAATTTGATCTGATTATTTATCATTTCCATTAGTTTTTAATTTGATAAGCCACATTTTTATTTTATAAAATTCAGTTTATTATTTTCTATTTTTGTTGGTTTTTATGTGGTGTGAAAAACTAAAATCATGATTTTTTGTTTGCATTTATGAATTTTCTTTATATATTTTTAACCTTTTGTATATGGTGAACTATATTTTTAGTTTTTTACTAAATTTATATTTTAAAGAAAAAAACTGATGTTATAAAATTAGATAGACTGAAAATGTACTAATAAATTGGGCCATGTTCCGTGTTCGTTAATGAAGTAAATATAAAAGCTTTCTTCTCTTTGAGCTTTGAGCTGTCCGTCTGAGAATTTGTGATCAACGCGCCCTTCCTGTTTCAAAATGTGATTTGTCTGGCTAGGAATTTTTCAATTGAGGAAGGTGCTAGTTTTATTGTTATGAATTGCTGACCTTGGTGGTTGGTTGTGACGGAGGTAAGGATTTCTACATGAATCTCATCGTCTTCTTCTAAACCTATAATAAGTTTGGGTGGCTAAATGTTTCGGACAATCTTATCATATATAGTTTTATTTAACAGAGAAGAGAAGGTGGTGAGACATACCTATATCTCCAGAGTTGCAACCGATGGACCTCCGTGCTGCACAATAATTACGTAAGAAAAAGGCTTTTGTCCTTAAAGAAACTGAGATAAAAAAAGGGGCAAATAAGATGTCCTTACATCAGACTGCTTGATTTCACACAGGGTGCTGGGCACAGATTGGTTTTGATAGATAAATCACATCCTCGATCTCTAACATTGAATACATGGCCCCTAATGATACGGTGTGGGTTCTGAAATTACCTAAAAAAGCATTGGGACCAGTGGCGGCCCAGATTCACATTTAAGGTGGGTTTATTTAAAATATTTTTGTATTTAAATCAGTGAACCTATAAACCCAGTGATTCAATATGTAATCCGGTTTGTGTTTCAAAAAATATCCATCAATTAAAAACTTGATAACCCGCAAAAACCGCTAAAACCAGAGGCTGCATGTTGAACTTATGGGTGATTGGTATATAATCCAATTTTGTTTAAATTATTTTTTTAAAAAATTTAAAATTTAATTTCAACGTTTGGATTAAATATTTAAATAATTATTAATTTTGATATTATTGTACAGTTTATTATATGTCGTAACTCTAACTTGTTATAAAAATTGTTTAAATTATATTTTTATGTGAAATGAAAAATAAATAATTTGAATTTTAAAATTTTACTATGTTTTTAAACATGGGGTTTTCTTTTATTTTTAATATTGATATATTCATAATTATATGTTAAAATAAATTAAGAAATGACATAGTTATCCACAGTCAATCTAATAACTCAATGACCGAAAAAATAATTAGATTCAACATCTAGACTGTGTTTAAAACATTAATTAAACCTTAGTTCATTCCCATTAATTTGTGTGGTGAAAATAATATATATTAAAGTATAGTATCAATATTACTGTTTTCAAATGACATAATTTTTATTTATTGGACTTCATAAGGTAGTCGACAGTTTGTAATATTGAAAGTAGTGGATCACTGATATTTTGGAATTTAAAGGGTGACTTTACAAAATATGCATACATCATAGAAGTAGTTACAAAATTATTTTATTAGTAACATACGTATATGACAGAATTAGATCCGAAAATTTTGGAATAAAAGTAAAAGTTACAAAATTATTTTATCAAGGTGGGTTATATGATATATTTAGATAATCAATTAGATGCAGTTATATTTTAAGTTGGACTCAACTATTATTAACTAAGCATGTTTCTAATTTAATAGTATTGATTACACGAACTGCACATTGCTAATCCCTAAAAGCGCAATTCACAGACTATTAGATCAAACCAATAAAAAAAAACAATCACTGATGAAACTTGACCCACCTGAGAATACTGAGAAAGTAGCTTCACCCGTGGAGCCTTAGCTCGCTTCTTCCCTGCCTTCGACTTCTCACCATCCGTCACCACTTCACTTAAATCCACACAAACATTAGAAATGATAATTAATCAGACAAAATCGTGAGATAGACCACCAAACCTGCTATTCTAGGTGTCGTCAAGACATCGGCTTCAGGTTTTGTGTCAGCTTCAAGAGAGATCTCCATCACAGGCACATCAGTTAAAACAGGCTTCTCCGCATCCATAGCTTGGGGATCAGAGGATCCAACCTCCAGCTCTCCAGATTCCGATCCAGGATCCGAAACCGGTCCTTGATTCTCAACCGGTCCTTGATTCTCAACCGGAACCTCACTCACCGACGAAGACCCCGCCAGTTCCGCCGCCGTCACCTAAGCTATAAAAAATCAAAATCAGAGTCGAAAAAAAGAAACTCAGATTCTGACAAGAACTAATGTACAGATTCAATAGCGGCATCGATGTTAACCTTAGATCGCTTGGTAGGGCGTGGAGATGATGAAGACTGTTCAGGGGATGAAGAAGAAGAACAGAAACGCTTGGAAGTGGAAGAGCTACGTCTCGTCTCAACCATATCTCACGAAATCGAAAATATCGGAGTAACTTTATGTAAATGAGAAGAAGGGGTTCCTTAGAGCATCTCCAAAAGAACTCTCTATTTTAGAGTTTGCAAAACTCTATGTTTGAAGTTTCAAGGTGTTCTTCTCCAAAAGTGAAACTTCAAATTTAACTTCAAAATTATTTGTAATTTATACTATTGTCCTTATATTTGCCATAATTAATATAAATCAATAAAATTTTTATAAATAACTAGCACATATATATATAAATATTATATTAATTAATAAAATATTATACTAAAATATAAAATTATAAATAGAAATACATAATTAAATATTAAACTACAAGCAAAATAACACATTATTCCATAAAATTATTCCGTAATGGTCCATCTTCAGTTACACACAATTTGTTTAGACAATATTTTAGAGGTTCCGAAGAAAATTTACTAGACTATTAGTGTTGTTGTAATATTTAAATTTGTGTAATAATTTTGTCTTCATGAATCTTTTTAAAAGTTTTTTTATTAAGTTTCTTTTGCAATATTCTTGTTGTCTGATTCTAGTTTTAAATATTATAAATCTTATTTAAAATTTTTTATTTAATTTTATGTGTCAAATTTGAATTTATTAAAATAAATTTTAAATATTTATGATATACAAAATTTTTACAGAATAAAACGATAATTTGAAAATACTTGAAAATCATAAATGTGATGTGTAATTGATTATAAGGACCAAAATGCAAATAAAAAGATGAAATTTCAAATTTAGAGTTTTGAGTAGTGAATTTCCAAATATGAAGTTTCACTCCTTAAAACTCTAAACTTGAAGTTTCTTTTTGGAGAGCAAAAACCTATATATTTAAAGTTATAGAGTTTCTTTTGGAGATGCTCTTAAGAAGATTAATCAGAAACTTTCCAGCTACCATAACGATCCGTAAAACTATCACTCTGTTTATGAAATTAAATCATAAACATATGTATTTAATAACCAAACCAAACCTGATAACCAAACCGGACATGAACGTGGGACCCACAAACATAAAGGAGTCGCTGCTATGGACACCCTCGGGAGTGAGGAAACTGTACTATTATTATATAGATTTTTGTTTACAAAACTCTGGTTCCATGTCGAGAAAGCTGCTCTAATATTTTTTTTCAAACACTATTTTGGTGTAGTCTCTCCAAAGCACGACAAAAATGAAATAAGAAAACAATGCATCACTAGCAATACAATATTTGGATAAGTGTCACTTCTGTGTTCACTGAATTCATGAGTAATTCTAAAATAGATTTCTCTCTAATATATTCTTCTATTTTGTTTTTTAAAAAGAATATTCTCAAAAAAATCTATTTCATACAATTATGACTTTTTTAAATTAAATTTTTCTTAAAATTTATTATGTAAATAAAAAGTCTGATTTATTTTTATAAAAACTGTATTTTTCTTTTAAAAAGTTGTTTTGGTTATAACTATATAAGTTTTAAAGTTAAAAGACTATTTTGAAAATGAAAAGTATGGCTCTATAATAAAAAAAATGCTATTTTACCTCTATATATAGATAAAAAATAGTAATCCCTACTTTAGAGAAATAAATATAGATAGGTTGTAGCACTTTTTACTCAATATAATATTTAGAGGTAAAAATAACAATGGGTTGAAAATGATTTTGCTAGCAAAACAACTAATGGGTATATAATTATTTTTTATACCACACTATAAAAATATGGAAGAGGTAATCATAAATAATAAAACATTGATTCATTTATTTAAATAGAAAATATCTTTACAAAAGTGCAGGTTAACCTCATATGAAAAAATGTCAAATATGTTCTGATGTTTTATAAAAGAAACTTAGGTGGGGGTATTGGATTCAGAAATTTGATAGAATTAGAAGGAATTATAGTTTCCATTAAATTCCACTGTTATTCAATCGTGGATTTCATCAATTCTTTTAAATTATTTTGTTATTGGATTAAGCATTTGGAATCATTCTTTTAATTATTTTAAATTCTGTTGTTATTCAATATTTGATAGATTCTGTAGTAATGGTATTTAATAAGAATTTAATAGAAAATGTCATGTATAAATGTAAATGGTCAATTCTTTGCTCTTATGCAGAGATTTGTAATGAATCGTAGGAAAACACAAACAATAGCATTTCTCTACTTCTCATTTTTCCAGAAGTACGTGAAGAATGAAGAGACCTTTGTGGATGATAATTAATGAGTTACCGGTAAATATAAAGAACAACAATTAACAAATATAAAGTCAATGTTGCCTTGTTGCTGAAGAAACCCAGTGTCTGTTAACCAAATCAAAATGCCTTCTGAAACTTTCGGTTGTGTACTTTCGCATTACGAACACAAGAGCAAGATAAAGAAAATACAAATACTTGGAAAAAAACTATGGCAGAAGTTAGAAGATACGTGGAGAGATGCTATGGGTTTAGATGATCCATATATTTTATTTATTAGTATTATGATTTTAATAAAATTGCTACAATCCATAAACTATAGTACTAATTACTATTTTTCTTTCAGTTTTAAGAATAAAATATTTTTTGTTACCTTTTTAAATATACAAGAATTCGAAAATTCATAGAATTTAGAGGAATTAGTATTCTATCAAATTTATGTATATTCTTTTAAAATCAATAATAGAAGTAAGCATAAGAATTAGATAAATGCATTAAAATCTCATCAAATCTTTGAAAATACTGCAAAAATTCCTGGATTGAATACCATCCCCTAAATTCACAGAAAATAAATTACTTATTGGTCAACTTACAATGATCTTATAGAATTTTATAATTTAAATTATTAGGATAACTTTTTAAATTAGTTCTAAGAAAAACAACTACAAAAATTTACAAAGAAAATTGGATTTTCTCTACTGGAGATTTGCATATGCACAGGGTCTTTTTTTCTTATTAACTTTTTATTGTGTGTTTAGTGTTCTAAGTTTTTGATATTTTGAAAAAGGCCATTTTTTATATTTTATGAATGTACACTTTATATTTGGTAAAAGGAAAAAAGAGCTTGAATTTGTGATATGCTCTATGGACGTGAGGAAATGAACGTACTTAACCAAAATTATATGTTGTTAATTGTTTGTTTTTATTGAATAGTAGTATCTGGCTAATCATGCGTCTGTGGTCGGGTGGCACAAGGCGTTCAATGGATCTATAAGAGATCCGAGTTCGAATCCGCTGCCAATCCGGATAAACACGGTGCGTGGTCACCGAGGATTTTCGCATTTCTCTCTGGAGAAAGATTTACCCTTTTTTTTTGCAGTATCTGGCTAGAGTTTACATCAAAGCCCAAGCTCGCTTATAAGTTATAAGTAGGAGGACACATAGTGTGATCATCCCGAGAATCAATGATATCAAGACCTAAATTTTCAATTCTTAAAAAATAATTTAAAAATAAAGAATATTGACTAACAAAAACTTAGAAATAGATTTACTTAAATATTTTAGTTGCGTATATTCATAAAACTAAATTTACAAAAGACAAATGTTAAAGTTTTCACCTAAAATGTTTTAAACAAAAATTTCTAAAGGCTTTTATCTTGCCAACCAACTATAAAAGGAACCAGCATCACTAGAGGCAATTACATTCCATTTCAAGGTGCAAGACTGAGGAAAGAAAACGCTACAATGATGGCTAATCCAGCGTTAATGGATGTTTCTACTTCCTTCAAGGGTGGAGTGATTTTTTAGGTCCCTTGAAACCCGATTCCGTAGCCATCTAATCTATTAAAACATGAGTACAAAAATAAAATAACCCTGAGTTTTCCTCAAAAATTACATACTTACGCCACTGGCTTAATAAACTGTCGTTTCATAAGATTCCTAAACCACCTAAATAAATTCTCGGCACTTAACCTTAATTAAATTGTACCTCATCCGGATGGACCAAAATTAACTCTTATAATCCCATCTATATAACGTCATTCTCGCCAGCATGCCTTGGTTTAGTCTGCATAATCAAAACCAATTGTATAAATATTTAACCATATAATTCGATCCAATCTCTATCATGCTTACGAAATATACATTGTTGTGCTATCAATGAACATTTTCTCATCTAAAATATTAATTTCATGTATTGTTGTGTTTACTCAGTTTTTTGTTATGATCAATCTTATGGTTAGTAACAGCATATATATTATGATTTATCAAACAAGTATAAAATGTTATTTAAATACTTAGTTAGGTTACCGAGTATCATAATAAGATATTGTAGTTGGTATCATTATATATTATTGGTGCACAAAATCAAAACTAATAATTTATTATTTTCCTAAACTCAATAATATGCCAAATATGTTTCCTACTTCCACGCAATTATCATAAATAAAACGATATCAAGCAACAACACAATCGAGAGATCCTGTTTCAAAACTTGCAAATCAAGTATAGCTAATCTTTAAAACTAATAAATTCGATTATTCCTAAACTCAATAACATTCCAATTTTTTTTCATATTTCAAAGCAGTCAACATAACAAAAAAGGAAATCAATTGGGTTTTTGAGTTTTCCATAATTTATAGTAACTTAAAACCATATATAGTTGTGATTTCCATTCCCTGAGATTTTTAACATATATTATAGCACCAAAAATATAAGGACTTCCTAAACTAAACGATTCTATTCTTTTGAATATATTGTCCATTTTATATACAAAATCGGTGAATCTACTCCTATAAATAAGACCATACCTATCGTAGGAAACATCACTACTATTCCAAGAAAAACTGATTTAGTTATGAGTAGGTGAAACCTCTTTGAAAATCAGATTTTCACCCTCAGCCCTGCAACAAGAATGTATAGATCAACTGACCATTCTTACAAAATGGGCTTCTTGCAAAAACACAACAATCACAAAATCTACACTTAGGAATGATAACCTGTTTCTAAGTTTGGTAGATTTTCAAAGTGTTTTACATGGATCACTTAAACCATGTTTCCTCACTGGTACGTTTTCAAATTATTACCTGCGATATTGATTTGAAAAAAAAAAACATTTTCGACCACTCTGTTTTTTTTACAGACTTAATGGGCGAGGTTATTAATTTGGGAGGGATAAAAACAGTTCATTGTTCATGCAAACCAAGGATGAAACCTGAGTTTACTCTTGAAGACATCAAGTAAGTACATGTTTTCAATTTAATTTGCTGTCTGTTGACACTAACAACGATGTATCCTGTTATTCCTACAGAACATTAAAATTAATTCCATAAGAACAATCAAGTTCCTCATTTATAAGACAACTCAATACTGTATTAGTACAAGAGTTATATGTGTATTGTAAGGTTTTGTATTGACTGTGCCTAATATCTTTCATCATTTTACAATTGTAATTATTTTTCTATTGTGACAGACAATAACAAATTCAAAGCAAGAAAGAGAGTTTTACCCGATGAGAAGCTCAAAGAAACGTAAAGAGGGCTTGGACAGGTGATATCCAGAACAAATCTCAGGCGGGCTGCTTCTACGGATCAATGGATTCCCAGCAACACTACAAATCAAGAAAAAGAATGACTCATGATTAAATAAATATATGAATTGGTGAAAATCACTTGAGAACATTATAACTGGCCATAAAGAATACTCCTTTTGTTTCATATTAAGTGTCATTTTGGGTTTATGCTTACAGATTAAGAAAACAATTAATTTTGTATATTTCCTATATAAAAACACAATTACCAATACATCTAACCATATTTCAACCAATAGAAAAATAAATTACTAAATAAAACTAATAAATTTTGCATCGAAAGTCGAAAACAACACTTATTTTGTAACGAAAAAAATTCCCTACAACCACACTTAATATGAAACAGAGGTAGTAGAATTTAGGGAATACCTTACCAATATTATCTCCCACCGCCGCTTCAGCTTCATTTTTGTTTTCTGTACGGTTCATATGATTTAAGTATAGTTGTATTATGAAGTGGATTTTGACATGCATGTGAAGATATATCGATTGAACAAAACTTAAAGAGTTCAGAAATAAGAACGAAGACATACCTTTAGATGCTTCTGTCAAACCGTTCGTACTTTGATACCCTTTTTCCGTTGGATCGGGATCATTGTAGTTCCGTCTGATATGTGTTCCATTTGTATCAGCCTCCGATCGATTGTTCTTATTTCTTCATCTAGATGCAGTCGTTAAGAGAAGGGGAGAAGGTAAAGTTACTTGTCGTTTTTGTTTTCGCTTGACTAAACTGATTTTTTTTTTTTAAAGGTCACATATCAAATAAAAGTCACAGGTAAATAAATACATGGCCTATTGTATGTTGGGTTAAAATGTACAACAACCCTTTTGTCTAGAATATGTTTTTTGTATTTTTCAATATCCATTAAGAAGCTCAATTTTCTAAGTTTATAGGTAGATTTAAGGATTTTACAAATTAACATAATAAAAATTACTAATAGCAAATAAATTACATAAAATTACTAAGAATAACATTTTGTAATTTTTAAACTCATAAAAATAATTTGTATATAAATACTTGAACGTATAATAATATTCTAAGGGTGTTTTTCGATTTTGTTATTTCATAATAAATTTAGTGTGAAAATTTTTATGAAATTTTATCGGTATATACTACCAACTGATAACAAATTAAACTACATATAAAAATAAATTGAATAAGGTATATGTTGTTATCTATTTACATTATATAAACATCATAATCTATATGATATATTTAAATAGTAATTGAAAAATAAAAACCAGACTTATAAATTAATCAAATATTTGTAGAGACAACCAAAAATGCTATCATA
>NC_027754.1:47427-49199 GCF_000695525.1 Brassica oleracea var. oleracea | reverse complement strand
AAAAAATAGTATCAAGTCCAAACCAAAACTGGTTAAATATTCACATGAATTCAAATTTTTGTATCTAAAGAAATAGAACTGAACCTGGTCCAAACCGTAATATTACATGTATCCGAATATATCTGAATCATATTTATATATACTTAAATATTTTAATTATTTTAAATTTAATATCCAAAAATATATAAAATATTTTGAAATTGTCCAAAATACTTGAAAATATGTACAGATTGTCAAAAATAAATATTTAAAATAGCAAAACAATACTCAAATCACCAAAAATACTTAAAATATATATTGATTCTCCATCTAAATATTCAAGTCAAACCAATTTTTATGTTGAATTTAAGTATTTTGATATGTTATTCAAATTCATATGTTATATATTATTTTTATTTTTATATTTTGAGAAAATTAAAGTATATTTAAACTTAAATGTTTAAATATAATTTAAACGGGTTATATAAATCCGAACCGAACCCGAAAGGATCTGAACCGAACTTGGACCAAAATTTATAAATACATGAATAGGTTAAATTCTTCAAACTCAAAAACTCAAAATCCAAATAGACCCGAACCAAACACGAATGGATACTAACATCGTATAAATATATTTATAAAAATTAAATTAAACACCTGCGCGAGCGCGCGGGTCAAAATCTAGTAAGTAGTTAAGTGATTTGACAGTTTATAGGCTCTAAAAGATGAAAAGATCCTTTCCGGGCATTTTGTACCCGGTGGACGCAAAGAATAATGTTGATGTTATAATTCTAAAACTAGTCTCTTGATTATTCTTATCACTTCACTGTACTGCCTGCTGGTCTCAGTGGAGGGTAGGCCCTTGGTTGGAAAGAGAATGTGAACCTTTCAATCTTGGAATCATATCCAAATTACATAGACACTCATGTTACCTGCAACAATCTTATCTTTTATTACCTTTACGAAGAGTTGAGGGCGGAGTACTGAGACTTCCTCACATGATTATGTAAGCATAAATATTCATCATGTTCCTCGGCTCTGACTTCTATTTTCTTGAACAGCTACGGGTTTCTTCATCTTTAAGTTCTAAATGGCTTCATCTCTACAATGCTCCAAAACATACCTAGTCTTTAAAAGACTCTAAAATAGTCTCGAAACATAATAAAAATACTCTAAATAGGACTTATATGGCTAAAAACCGGAGAAATCCATAGTATATCATTGATGTAAACTTGGGAGGAGGCAGTCTCTGCTTCAAAAGCACCCCTTGTTACTGCTCACCGGATCAATGCCCCACTTCGTTCAAGTATTCCAGTTACTTGTTTTGTGATGTGCATGCATAAAATGCAATTTCGTTGGGTGGTGATTGTGGTTGGATTATCCTTAATGCAGATGGATCAAAAGATGCTAAAGGTTCTTTCATCAAAAGTTTTGTAGGATCAATACTAATAGTGGAGGCGCTTGCCAGGCATCAAGTGCTCATGTCTGCCCTCCCTCTAGACTTCGTTGAGTTTCATGTAATTTCTCATACTCAAGTGTCTTCGTTTCTATTCTGCGTTTAGGTTTTAAGTTGAATGAGATTGCATGTCATACATGACATGGAAACCTCACTACTCTCCTCTTCTCCTTATTTTTTTTTAGTTTATCTTTCACACTACAAATGTTCAAGCAGATGCTCTTGCCAAAGCGCCTTGGATAAATTTGAATGTAAACTCTATTTATGGATAGTTTTAAGGGCAAATCTCCAAAATAGCACCTTTCTAAGTTTATATAACAAAAATAGCACTCAAAAA
>NC_027754.1:46770-47327 GCF_000695525.1 Brassica oleracea var. oleracea | reverse complement strand
TAAATGGGTATCTCCTGTGCATGTTGTGCCAAAAAAGGGTGGTATAAATGTGATTAAAAATGACAAGGATGAATTGATACCAACAAGAACAGTTATTGGGCATAGGATGTGTATTGATTACCGCAAACTGAACTCTGTATCTAGAAAGGATCATTTTCCACTTCCATTTATTGATCAGATGCTTGAGAGACTTGCAAATCATCCATTCTATTGTTTTCTTGATGGATATTCAGGATTCTTCCAGATCCCCATACATCCCAATGATCAGGAGAAAACAACATTCACATGTCCTTATGGTACCTTTGCATATCGAAGAATGCCATTTGGTCTATGTAATGCTCCAGCCACCTTTCAAAGGTGCATGATGTCGATATTGAGGATGTTGTGGAGGTGTTCATGGATGATTTCTCCGTCTATGGATCTTCGTTTTCTGCTTGTTTGTCAAATTTGTGCAGGGTCCTAGAGAGATGTGAAGACACCAACCTTGTGCTGAACTGGGAAAAGTGTCACTTCATGGTCAAAGAAGGGATTGTGCTGGGGCACAAGATTTCAGAGAA
>NC_027754.1:44436-45150 GCF_000695525.1 Brassica oleracea var. oleracea | reverse complement strand
TTTGACATCAAGAGTGCCAAAGAGAAAAGGCTTTTTCAGCTACACGAGCTTGACGAGATAAGAATGGATGCCTTTGAAAACTCAAGGATCTACAAGGAGAAGACTAAATCTTTCCATGACAAGAATATCATAAAGAGAGAGTTTAAAGAAGGAGATCAAGTTCTTCTCTACAATTAAAGACTGAAGTTGTTTCCAGGAAAGCTTAAGTCAAGGTGGCCCGGTCCTTTCAAGGTCAAAGAGGTTAAGCCATATGGAGCAATAGTTTTGTGGAGTACTGATGGAAGAGACTTCACAGTCAATGGGCAAAGGGTTAAGCTCTACATGGCTGATGCACCTGAGGAAGATGGAGTTTCAACTCCACTGTCTGATCCTACCCCAGCCTAATCCAAAAGGAGGCAAAGTCAAGCTAGAGACTTAAAACAAGCTCACTTGGGAGGAAGTCCCATGCGTATCCTTGTACATATTGCATTGGTATTTTCATTTTCATCATATTTCATAAAAAAAAAAGAGGGGAAAGTGTTGAAGTAGGGTTCAGGTTGTTCATCGATCCGGTCAAGGCAAAGAATCGAGCGTGGGAGTGAGGTTCCACAGCGACGCCACGAGGTCGCTCCAGCTGGGAGCGACGTGATCAAAGCGACTGGTCCAAGTCGCTCGCATTTTTGGTGTTCGGAGCTCGAGAATCGCTCTCGGAGCGACGTCTCGCAGCGACCACGT
>NC_027754.1:43256-44376 GCF_000695525.1 Brassica oleracea var. oleracea | reverse complement strand
ACTGGGAGCGACGTGATCAGAGCGACTCGGCTAAGTCGCTCGCATTTCTGTCTCCGGGGCTCAAGAATCGCTCTCGGAGCGACGTCTCACAGCGACCACGTGAGGTCGCTCACATTTTCTGTAGATCAGAGTGAAGTCTCGCAGTGACCACGTGAGGTCGCTCGCATTTTCTGCGACCCGGAGCGACCTATCAGAGCGACCACTCCAGGTCGCTCCCTAGCCTGTCCAGGTAAGTCCCTCTTTGATTTTGTCCGGTTTAATTCGAGTTAACCAGCCCTAAATCTAACCGGACGACCCTAGACCTACCCATACCCATGACCTTCATCTCTTTCACTCTCCCTTCCTCTCACAAACACTCATACTCTCTCAAACAAACCCACACCAAAAATCTCCTAACTTTCTCAATTCTCTCACCCAAATCTCCTAGTTCTTGTTTCTAAATCTAAGCTTTCGCCCCAACAGTCTATTCCTCACCACCCATTCCCCCATTTCCTTCCATCCAAAGCAAGGTATTGTGTTTTTAAATTCAAATTCGTAGGTCCATGAACCCTAGAATTTGAAAATCGAAATTTGGTCATTTTCTTGCTTGATTGTGGTAAAATAGACTAGGGAAAGCTTATATATCAAGTTGGGTTGTTGAATTGATGGTGGAACTGAGCTTAAATTGAACTTTGGTAAAATTAGGGTTCATGGATTTGGGGCTTTTCGAAATTGATCCCAATTGAGTGTGTTCGTGGGTGAGTTAGTATGTTAAGGTGTTGAAATGTTTGATTAGAGAACCCTCTCATTCTAGAATTACTTTGATTATTGAATTTTACTTGTCTTGTAATTTTCACATGATGAAAAGATTGAGAATTGTGATTCTTTACGTTGCTTCTTGAAGTTTACATTTGCAAAGTCAATCGACTTATCCCTTTCCAAGTTTTGTATTTCTCAGGTACAATGGTTAGGAAAACTAAGGGAAAGTCGGATGCTGAGAGGCAAGAACCTGAAAGTCAAGAGTCTTCATTGAGAGGAAAGGCTTTAGCCTCGGAATGAGCTGGTTCTGGGACACAAAGGACTTCTCGACAGCAAACCGTGGCTGCAAAGAAGGCAAAGGAGCAAGAGAAGAGGGCAGGAA
>NC_027754.1:41525-42178 GCF_000695525.1 Brassica oleracea var. oleracea | reverse complement strand
CAATCTTTTTGACAACCTCTAGTGGTAGACCTCTCCCCAAAATCCCTTCCTCCGTTTAAGCCTTCATTGATTGATGAGTGAGGCCTTTTTCGGAAAGTCTTACATGCACATAATGTTGAGAGTATCGGGAACGATAATGCTTGATCTTCATTCTTGGTAGATTAGGCACATTATTGTCTAGCCATAGGATGTGGGTGAGTTTTGTAAAGTTTGATTTGGGAGTATGAGAAAGCTGAAGGAAAAGAGTGAACTCTTGTGTTTAATTGACTAGTCTTTATGGGATAAGTAAAGAAACTTCTAGCTCTATTTGTGAAAAGTCTTGGCCCCAAAAAAAAAAAAAAATATATATATATAATATAAATAAAAAAAAGAAAAAAAATAAATAAAAAGAAAGAAAAGAGGGTTATCAAAGTTGTTTAGAGCTAAGATTTGTTTAGAAGTTGAGAAGAATCCTTTATAGATTTCAAAGAAAAAGAGTTTTATGTGCAAAGTGTTCTTGGGATCTTTTGGTGAGAGATGGGAGTTGGGTTTGACATTATGAAGTGATTGTGTAACTTGTATGTTTGGGAAAAGGGTAGAACAATGGAGATTGAGCATTGTATGCATGAGTTGGTCTCTTTCTTAAATATATTATGTGCAATGTCAAGGCTACT
>NC_027754.1:39139-41093 GCF_000695525.1 Brassica oleracea var. oleracea | reverse complement strand
CATCTTTGTTCATCTAGTTATTGCAATTCTGTGTTTCCCAATTCGTTGTTGTATCCCTCTGTATGATTAATCTGAAATCCAAAATGGGTTTAAGAGGAATCATGAAGAGTAGTGAGTAATCACCCTTTGAATTCATGGGTTAGGAAGATTAAGGGTGATTAGGTTAGAGCTAGGATGTTTTAGAGTAGATCATTCCAAAACCTTGCTAGTAGAGTAATCATAATGCATCTTCTGAGTTAGCTTCTCAAAAGTTGATCTTTAGGCATTTCCCACCCAAAAGGTGTTCGATGAAATGCCTGAAACAACTCTTCTAAGCTTTTAGCATATTTTGCCAAAGACATTTGTTGTTAGAAGTGCTAAGATAGCCTTAGACCTGTTAGTAATGATTGCTTCCATATTATTCAACCGAAGACATTTGTTGTTTGAAATGTGTTAGTAAATGAACATTCATCTAGACATAGAGTTTGTTTAGGATCGTGTCTAAGCTTAAGGTTGATAGTTTGATTGTTCGTCTGCCATCCTTAGTTCGAAACTTGATCACCCAAGGTCTAATTCCTATGCCCATGAGTTCTCATTTTCCTTAGTTAAGAAAGTCAACTCATTTACCGTTTTTATTATTCTGAAACTGCATTAGTATTAATCATTAGTTTAGAAAACCCTTAAAATCATCGGTTGCACTTAGATTAAGTAATTACTTGCATTCTCAGTGCTTGAAATCCCTTAGAATTGGTTCGACAATCATTTATACTACAACATTTGTCTTAGGAGCCTTGAAAACTCCTAATATCATCGTGGCATATGTTCTCGAGATAAAACCTTGTTCAAACCCCGTTTGAATTCAACACAAGCTGTCCCAAGGTAACAGAAACGTAACTGAGCCAGCCACAGATAGGTTCGAATGTGACGATCAGAACAAGGATAGACCAAGCTCAGTCACTACGTAACTACCGCACATGCACACCGCCCGGTCGCTACGTAGCGACCGAGCGTCCGTCCCGCTCGGTCGCTATGTAGCGACCAATCTCAAGCCAAGCTCGGTTGCTACGTAGCGACCGAGCGTCCGTCCTAGCGACCGGGCTCGAGCCAAGCTCGGTCGCCACGTAGAGACCGAGCGTCTGTCCCGCTCGGTCGCTACGTAGCGACCAAACTCGAGCCAAGACATAGCGACCGAGCGTCCGTCCCGCTCGGTCGCTACGTAGCGACCGAGTGTCCGTCTCGCTCGGTCTCTACGTAGCGACCGAACTCTTCCAAAACGTTGATACGACATGAATCCATGCATTATCGTCTACCCTTCGATGCTGTCTCCCGAAGACCGTAGCGAACCCATTTCATGTTTTCCGCCATTCGAAGTCATCAATCAAACTTTACGATAAAAACTGCGGAAATTTCGCTTTTATCGAAAGAAGTCGTAATAAACGCTTCGAGTAGAAAGACGGCCCCAAGGGATCTAAGACATGACTCGAAGCCCACCTTACGATTTCTTAACCAGCAGCCCATAAATCGTGGGACGGTTTACGCTTGGTTCGCAAGGAAAGATAAATGTCAAGTTTCCGCAGATAAATACGAAATTTTGAAGATAATTACGAAGATCGGGAAAATGGAATATCTCCATTTTTAGGCTATGATGGCTTAAGGGCAGAAGGGGAACATTGTAAACCGACCTAGGAGCGAGTATATAAGGAGTCCTAGGCGAGAGGCATGAAAAAATATTTTTTTCAGAGCAACTTTCCGTTTTTGTTATTTCGAGCTGCGACTCAACTAGGTTTTGCCGTCTTAGGGTTGCTAGAACTAGGAATCTCGCCGACAGCTCTCGAGCCCAGGCTTATACCTTGTTGTAAACGCTCATACGAAAATTCGGAATATGACTTCTCTTTGCTCTCCTTTTACGATTTCATATACTTTGTCGTTGTTATCTCGTGTTCTGATTGCTTAGCGTGTGGTATTAGCAGATATC
>NC_027754.1:31006-38945 GCF_000695525.1 Brassica oleracea var. oleracea | reverse complement strand
TACGGATCAATCTAACTCTCAACCACATCACGCTCAACCAGACATGTCAACTGACGACGCGGACAACGTGCAAACTTCTCTCAACGGAGGCAGCGGCACTGATCTGCACACTCCAGCAGCGGACGTATCCGCGGCCAACGCACCAGCCAACGCCGCGGCGCTCGAGGAGTTTAAAAAGATGTTCGCCACCTACGAAAAAAGGTCAGAAGAGCAGGATAAGCTCGTGAGCACCTTGACCAAAGAAGTTGAAACCTTAACGGCAAGGACTCGAGCGATCCGTCCCCGCGGAACCACTAAAGTTCGCGGGAAGAGACTCGAATTCGGAACCCCACTCGATAGGCTTGGAACCGCGCGGGAATGACCTTCGGGTCAAAACCTTAGCGAAAACTCTCCCATCGAAAAAGGGAACCCTGAAAGTCCTCCGCCTCCCGCGAAGGATTCGGAGGATAATTAAGTCGAGCACGTCGGACGGGTCAAATCGAATTACGAAGTGTTCTTCCATTTTCGTCTCAGTTCTTCACACAAGGTATTCGATTACTTCTATTGATTCTCATCTAAAACGAAATCGAGTTGTTCTTCCCTTTTACATAGTTTTTTTAAAAATTGATTTCTCATATTTCTTAAGGTAAATTCGATTCACGGGTTAATTAAAATCTTATACATCACGATTAAGTGTTTGCATGTTAATGTTTTAGATTTGTAGTTGTAAAATATCGATTTAGGTTTTTGGAAAGGGGGAAAGTTTGGTTCTTGAAATCTTATACTAGTTGCTGTCCGATTGTGTATGTTTTCAAGTAGAGTAGATGTTGTCCGATTGTAATATAGGCCATGGGTAGATTGATTGTTGTTGATTGATCAATTGAACAAATTGTTGTTCTTTCTGAAATTAGAACTAGGTGGAATACATATTCTAGGATAAGGAGAATGTAAATGTAAAAGGCATTTGTCTTGTTCTCATTATTTGTGTTATAGTATCGATACTTTAACCTGTTGAACTAACAAGTTTTTCTGCGCTTTTAGATATGTCTCTGGAGTTACCAAAGAGGATTTTTAAGGAGGGTGAGGAGCCCCAAGTGACTCAGATCAATAACAACTGCAGAATTGACTACATTATGTGAAAGTTCACTGAGTGGATGCCAAAGGAGTTGGAAGTTGTGAAGAAAGATCCGTTTTTTTCTCATATTTTTAAGCTGCATAAGAATGGTCTTGGGTTCTACGAGAGAGTGGTACACATCTTCTTGTGTAGGGAGCTGGTGACTTACAAATTGCACGAGCTTTGGTTCATCTTTGCGAGGAGACCACTTCGATTTTAATTACAAGAATTCCATGCAGTAACCGGGTTTTAGTGCAATACTCGTATCTCTCTTAAGGAGTCTGAAGACTGAAAATATGACAGTAGTTTCTGGAGCAATGTGTTGAGGAGAAAAGATGGAACAGTTACACTCTTCAACATGTGGAATAAGGACAAGAAAGGTGTTAAGAAGTGGAAGAATGCATATCGCATACAACTGATCTATCTGGTCATCATTTTTTGTGTGGTTTTAGCGAGAGATGAGAAGGCTAATATCCCCCTCAAATACATCAAGGTGGTCATGGATCTTGAGAAGGTTTGAAAGTATCCTTGGGGAGTTGCTGCTTATGACCTTCTCTGCAACTCAATAGCCAAAACTCATGACAACCTGAAGGATAAGACTACTAGTTATGTGTTGGATAGATTCTCGTACGCCTTCCAGATTTGGGCAATGGAAGCTGTACCAAAGATTGGGAAGCTTTGTGGAAAAAAACTTGATAAAGGTTTCACGAACGGTCCTAGATGCATAAACTGGATGGGAGCTGGAAATGTGTCATATGAGGAGATCATTCGATTGGAGCAAATACTGACACCTGAGGTGATCTCTTATCTTTATGTAAGTTGAGTCCATCCGGTTTCTATGAGTTTTTTAGGATCTAACTCACTGTACCTTTCTTGTGTAGGATGACATCTATGCATATATCGACTGGAGAGGAAATTATGATGTAGTCCAATCTGATGCTTTTCGCAGAGATGATGATGTCGAGGATGATTGAATCAAGAACCTGATGGAGTTGATAAGAACAGAACATGATTTTAGTGACCATATTTGGGAAATCGAAGAAACTCCAGAGGTTTGTTTAGATCTTCATGATGAAGCACCTGTGAATGATGAATTAGTTGTGAATGATGAATCAGCTGTGAATGATGAATCGACTGTGAATGATGAAGCAGCTGAGAGTGATGAAGACTACCATACTCCAAAAGGATCAAAGAACCTAAGCGCTACATCAAGAAAGGGGTAAGAAGTAGCTTCCGGATCGTGGTATGGAAAAAAGGAAGCATAAGGTTCTCTCTACTGGACCTAAGCAAGCGCCTTTTATTGAAGACATGAAGGCTTTTGTGGCACAGTTGTTTAAGCAGAGTTTCTCTAGAATGGAACAACGGCTACAAAGACTGATGACTGAGACATTTGAGCAAATGAGGACAGAGCTTAAAGATTCACGGAAGGAAGCAAGCGTTGACGTTGAGCTTGGAGAGCCTTCAGCGAAGAAGCCTTCACCAAGCCAGCCACCATTGAGGAGGTCCACACGCGGGGTAAAGAAACACTAGTCTTCACCACTCTCTTAAATGTCATTTTATCTTGTTTATTAGGTGGTTTGCGTGTCTGTTTGTCTTACTGTCATCTATGATATTGGCCTGAATTTTTTGGTGTTTTATAAGGTCTCGGTTTGTAAGTGTGCTTGGTGTGTTAGTGTCCTTGGTTTGTAATCGTGTAGTTTGAAATTTTGTAAAATGTTAGTGTGTAAAATATTAGAACTATTTATAAAATGTTCATGAAATGGATTTGTTTGTGCTTAATATTATGTTGTTAATTGATTATTTATCCTAACATAACAGGAAGCATCTCAGAGTTCATTTGATGTGAATTTTAGCCAAGCAGATGATATCATTCCCGGGATAGGTACGCAAGGCGTTGAAGGGCTTTCTCAGACCTCGTATGTGCCCGGCTTTGATCCATCTCAGACCAATAAGGGAGATTCCAAGGACTTCAGTCCGAGATTCAATAGCTCCACTGCCGTCACATTGGGAGAAATGGAATAAAGGAAAATGACTTCAGCTTACTGATTCACCATTGCGCACAGATGGTTCTCCGCAGTCGTCACTGTATTATTGCTCCGAAGAATCATGGATAGGATTCACGGAATGGGTTAAGAAACCAAAACCTTACCACTTGGTCCGTCAATCGTAAATTTGTCTATAGCTACAAGGATTGTAAGTCCTGGAAAATGGCTTGGCAACGAGGTAATGTTTTCTTGTACTAATTTGTTGAATTTATCTTTGTAACACATTAGTTTATTTTCATTGTGAATATTCAGGAAATGGATGCAGTTATGTTTATATGGCGAGTCAACACAACTTTGAAGCGTTGGGATCCAAGCCGTGTTTCTTTCTTAAATGCTATGTTCTGCCTCCAAATCGACCCTGCATACAACAAGTTCTTTCCTAACAAAAAACCTATGAATTGCCTGGTATTCGTCTTGGGTACGGCAGAGGAGAGCTTCCATCTCATGGGCGTACTGATCAAGTTTGGGGTGTCAATGTTGATAGTCTCTACTTTCCTTTGTTTGTAAATGGTAATCATCCACTCCTCTACACGTCTTAGTTTTCAGCTGGGTTTCATTTACAAATTTAGTATTGTCCAACGCATGTAATCACTGGGTTCCTGTCTGCATCAACATTATTGAAAAAAGGGTGGAAGTCTTTGACTGCGGCGGGGGAAAGAATAGACAATACGTTGACAAGTTTGTTGCTATGATTCCTAGGATAGTGAAGGCCGCGTTTGACCACCTGAAAGACAGAAGCAACTACTCCTCGCATCATATTCTATCATGGATGTGCCTATGAAGATGAGATTGAACAAGTCTTGTTGTGACTGCTGTGCATACGCACTCAAGCATTTGGAATGCCATCTGCTTGGTATCGACCTCAGTTTATTGGATGATGAAATAATTATGGGTTGCAGACAGAAGATTGGTGTGGATTTATGGGAGGCTGCACCCGATCCCATTTACGCTGAGGCAATGACACGATATGTGCCTTCACCATGGGAGAGAGAAGAGGTCTTTGACCTTGAAGATTGATTATGTGTCTAATTTTGTGGAAAATTCTAGCTTTTGTTTAGATGAAAATTTGTGACAACTCTAGCTTTAGATTTTCTAGGAATTATGTGACAATTCTATCTTTGTTTTTGTAGGATTTTTAGTTCTTCTAATTTGATTTTCTGTAAAGAATTGTGTACTACATGATCATAAAACCTCAGGACCAAAAACACATTCAGAATACATCCATAATTCATAAACAAGCCCTAAACCCTAAACAAACTCTAAACCCTAAATAAACCCTAAACCCTAAACCCATAACCTCAAATATATCCTAAACCCTTAACTCTAACCAAAATCGAAACCATAACCCCAAACAAACATGACATCTATTTATTCACCAGTAATGTAAATCTTATACTGATTATCAATTGATCAATTGTCAGACCACTTTCTTTGCTCTATGTTTTGAAACTAAATTAGAGGATTCGAAGACAAAGTACATACGTTTAGCAGCTTGTTGTAGTCGTATATTTTGTGATTTTTTTTCTGATCTGCCTTTGCTAGTATACACGTTATAGAAGTATGATAGCACGTCGTTTAGCTAATTATTTTGACATATTCCCTTTTCTTCCTCATTCTTCCTCGATAGAGAGAATTACAGCGACAAAAATTTGGAGATCGACTCAATCATGTCTTCGTCCAATTCTTCATCCACTCCAACAGATCGAGTCGCCAAACAACGCGGAATTCACACGAGATGCAATTGCGGTGAGGCAGTGTCTCATTTCACTTGAAAAACAGTTAGAAATCTAGGAAGATTATTTCATCGTTGTCCGATGGGATCTGAGATGGTTAGTCTTATAATCATGTAACTTTGTCTTTGTTTCAATCTAATTGTTTATTGGATGTTAATGATGAAGGACAAAACCCACTTGTTCAAATGGACTGATAAGTCAGTTGTTGAGGAAATTGAAGACTTTCAGGACCTGTTTGACGTGCTGCTTGTTGACAATATCGAGTTTCAGAAATCAGTGAGAGCTGGTGAGACCATGATGAAAGGCCATGAGAGTAAAATTGAAGAGATGGAAGATGCAATTGCACATTGTGAAGAGAAGATCACAGAATGCATTAGAGAATTAAGGATCATAAAAGCTTTGTTTGTGTGTTGTTTGGTGATGGTCTTCATGTACCTTGCATATGCATGATGTTCATGTGCTGCCTCAAATTGTTGTTTTTCTTTTCAAACAAGTTTAAGACTATGTTTCTTGTTATTTCTTGGTGATTATCATCTACTAGAACTAATAATTTTTCAAATACCAAATTGTCACAAACATAGATCGATTTGTCTCAAGAGTTTAGCAAATACCAAATAGTCAAATAGGTTCTTAAACATAAGATCACTATGCTTCAAGATCAATAAGAAACAAAACAGATACAACAGAACACACAGAACAAACTAGATGGGTCAATCACATGTTCCTCTCTTGTGTCCTTCGGTACCACAACGACTGCACTTGTGCTTTTTATTCTTTCTTGATCCTTCAAAAGATTTTATCTTGTCTTCTACTGATTCATACCTTCTCTCTGACCAGCACTCTTTTTTGTCTCTGGTGGTAAAACCTTAGCAAGTTTAACCTCAGCAGGGACATTCCATTCAGACTGTGGAACTGCTATTGGATTAATGCATTCCGCATAGGCGGTTCTCCACGCTGCAGTGGTGTATAAGTCGTCAGTTAATTTGTGCACTTCCATGCCTGTACCAACAAAACTGTGATTGATTGGAGTCGATATGCTGAAATTACCAAAAATAAGTAGGTCCCAAGTTCATGTGTTTATACTTCCATACCTCGTGAATAAATTGCAGGAATGGCGTGTCGGCAAGGAATTTTTCCTATATTGTACTTCCCACTTGTGCATGTTCTTTTTTCCAAATCAACATGACAATCATATATGTCTCCTTTCACAAGCGATTCGAAGTCGTCAGCCTTGTAGACTTGAAACCCTTTTGCCTTCACAATTCTCCTATCAATCTTTTTCTCCACCTTAGTGGTTAAAGGATCAAGATGCTTAGAGCTTACCAAGCGACGCTCATAGAACCATCGAGTCAACAATTCTCTTATACTATCTAGCAAAGGAATAACCGGATATTCTCTAGGTATTCTCAGAACTGAATTTATCGACTCTGTAGGGTTTGTGGTCCTAATTTCATACATTTCACCAGGGAAGAGAGAACGATCCCATTTGCGCACATCAGCCTCCCGTAGATATCTTCCAAGCTCAGGACTCATTTCAAAAAATTTGGTGACACGTTCATGAAATTCAGTTACCTATATGCCCGTGAAGCCTTTTCCACCAAGGCAGTCAACCCGTTTGTCTTGAAAAATGCAACCACATTGGTCAACAAGTGATGAATGCAAATTCCATGTGCTGATTGAGGGTAGACAGTCCCAATCGCTTTAGAAATAGATGCATTTCTATCTGAGACAAAAGCTAGGTCTTGACAATCAGCAAAAACCACTTTCAACTATCTGAAGAACCACCCCCATGAATCGTCATTCTCCGAATCAACAACCCCAAATGCAATCGGATACAAATTAGAGTTATCATCTACATCAGTACCAACAAGTAGGACTCCTTTGTAATTTTTTTTTAAGAAAAGTTCCATCAACAACAATCACCGTTCACATTGCATTGTAGAATCCTCTAACTGATTGACCAAATGACATAAATAGATACATGAATCTTCTCTTCTCATTAGTTTCATAGTGAGTATGCGTACCAGGATTAGCTTCTTTAATCATATGCAAATATGTTGGTATTTTAGCATAACTGCGATCTGGTATACCTCTGGCAGGTGCAATAGCAAACTCACAAGCTTCCCAAGCGTGCCAATAAGTAATCTCACAACTATGCTCAAATCTCATAAATTGAATGATGTCATTTGCTTTTGGGCCATCGTTTGCACCATCAAATCAATGTTGTATCAGAGTCCCAATTGTTCTTGCCGATGTTGTTTTTCCGAATTTCCTTTTCTTTGAAGGAGCACATGAATGTCTTCCCTCGCACTGGTTGATTATGAAATATGTAGACCCATCTATACCTTTCGCATGCACAGTCCAGTTGCACAATGCATCCTTACATCGAATATACCACCATTTTCTCGTGGATTTGAAAACAGTGTAATCAAAATTATTCTCCATCGCCAAAAGTTCCATTGTGGCCTTCAGAACCCCTTTACTTCTGAAAATTTGATCCTTCTTCACGAAATCTCCTCTCCAAGCTCGACCATCCTTTTCACTGTCTCCATTGTTTTTACTCCTTAACCCAGCATCACCGGAACCATCCACAGCGACATGATCCTTCCTTTTATCACAAGACTCCTTTGACGGCTTCACAAAATCTGCTCGATTTATCTCAGGAACATCTTCATCCTCAACATTACTTGAATCACACGGCTCCTTATTCAAATCAATATTGACTCGTTCTTTTTGATTTACACCCAAACCATAGAACGTGACACACAAGATAGTAGATGAATCCTTCTTTGCATACGCCACAAAATTAAAAAATTAGATGCTTGCCGATCATTGGTGATAATAATTGGAGGATTCCCTCTTTGATTAACCATCGAATAACTGAACTCGGTATTAAGAACATTATGGTCCACCCCATAATCCTCACACACGATCCTCTCGAGCTTCTCCAATGGAGTAGTAGTTTCTAATATTACCATTCGACCACGCCTTGCTTTGTCTACCACGAAACTCCACTCTTCACTGCAACTAGACACCCATTCACCAGATTTAACATAGATTAGAACCAT
>NC_027754.1:991-30915 GCF_000695525.1 Brassica oleracea var. oleracea | reverse complement strand
TTCTCAAATATATTTTGAGAGATTTAGGGTAGATTTAGTTTAGATTTAGGAAACTTCTTTAACAGAATATGGAAGTTTCCATATTTTCACGATTTGCCTAGAATATGTACACTACCTAAGTAGAACACCGTATAATAGGTGAGAAATGTATTCTTCCTGTAGGCGTCATATAAGGTAAAAGGCAGAACAAGTTATGTCACGTGATATAACCGACCTATATCATTGAGTTGTGGCTATATATCGTTATCAAGCTGTAGGTAGACCGAAGACATCTTTCTTGATTATAACGTAACCGATTCTATCTTTGCTAGAATATACAAGAAAGGTTAGTTTACGGTATATACCCTTGATATATCTATGTTTAAAACTTAGAATCGGACATATAAACTAGGTAGATTATCAGAATGAGTATTCTAACTGTAGCTAGAAGATAAAATAAAATATGATTCCAATTTTTTAAAAAAAAAGTTTAAACATATATATTGTCATACTTATGTTTCCAACAGTTTTCATATTTTTTTACATTTTTAAAATTCAATTTTCTATTTTCCCCATTAAAGAAGGGTAAAACATGTCTATAATTGTTAAAAGTATGAGAAGTCTTATTGTGACAAACAAAAGTTCAAAGTGTCTCATTTTTCCAATTCTCCTTTTATTAAATAAGTAATTAATCTATGTAGAATGTGAATTATAAGTTACCTTGTCCAAGACTTTGAGCCTTTTTTTGTTTCGTGCTTCACATAGAAAAAGTATATAACACAGATGATAATAGTTACCACAATTGCTGCTATTATGATTCCAACTAGCGGCTGAAACATCCAGTGACTCTTGGAAGCTTTATTAACACCTGCAAAAATGACACAGAAGCTTATCTCTTGCCATATTTTCAAACTGATAGAACATGAAACAAATGCTTTAACCATTGGCAGAGATATACAATGATATCAACCAAAGGCTAAAATCACTAAGTGACAAGTGAAACATGTACACTTCCTATGCCACGTTATTTCTTCTTGACAAGGAACGAACACAAGACAAAACGAGAACACTCCCTTGTGCTTATATGAACAAAGCCAACTATAAGAGATGAAAACGAAAAGAAACCCTCGTGTTAATCTAGATCAAATAAATCTACACTTTAAATTTTACAGCAAAAAAACAGAAAGTTACAGTTCATTCCAATCACCCTCTTAACCTAAGTATCTTGTTACAAGAAACTCTCGTGATAATGAGTTGCCCGGTATTTTCGTTTTTTATTTATTTATTCTAAAGTTATTAAATAAAATTTAAGAAACAAACTAAAAGGGCCTTGCACGGGATTTTCACATTTTTAATTTTATTTTTAAAAAATTTCTCAAAAAAAAATTATTTTAAAACTATTAAATAAAATTTAAAAAACCTAATTATTAGGAAGCCGACTGGTGACCATTCTGAAAACAAGAGGAACGAAAAGGAATAAAATTGCAGGAATGAAAACAAATGGTTGTTCCATCCCATATTGAACAAGGAATAACTTTGTTCTTTATTTCTCTACAAAAAAAAAATGCTAGAGAATGAGAAGAAAAATTATTGCTTATGAATGGTGATTTTTTTAGAAATGTTAGGGAATGCATTATTCTTCGTCGTTCCTTGGTCACCATTCATACCCGGAGTTTTTTCTTAGGTTTACCCATAGGGGAAGAGGTTCACCCTTAACATAATAACTAATTAAAATTTGCAAACTTATATTATATTTTTGAAATAAAAAGTAAAAAATTATAAAAGTAGTAGTAATTGCCAGAAAAATAAAATAAAAATAGTAGTAATTGTCATCAAAATCCTAAATTCCACTAAATCCTAATGTTATTCAAATTATTGGAGGTATATCTCTTCTTCTATTTTGACATATTGGTGGTCATTATTACTATTTTGTTTTGGCAATTACTTTTAATTTTAATATTTTTTACTTTTTTATTTCAAAAATATAATATGAGTTGACAAATTTTTATTGGTTATTATGTTAGGGGTACATCTTAGGGGGTAAACTTAAGAAAAACTCAATTATTAGGGAAATTGTCCTAGATAGCTCTTTCTTAAGTTTTTATCAGTACAATAGCATCATCAGAAACGACGTGTTCCATGTGCATCTCACAACCTCGTCTTCCCTACTGCTGTGCCTTGATTTGTGCGCAGTGTCGCGGACGAAGAAAACGAGTGACTAGTAGATGAAGAAGGAACCGAAACGGTGAAGTTTGTACTACCAGCTCCATAGACATTGAAAGAGACTCGCAGTTCCCTCTACGCGTCAAATGATGTTCGAGCTGTTGATGCTGGCGTTGGCAACGTATGGCGACTTACGTCCTTCTCGTTCCGTTGATCCACATCAAGTGTTATCTCTGATCCTCCTCCCCATTGTCGTTGTTCTCCTCTGGCCATTTTCGTCAGATATTCTTTCAACGGTGGTGGCTTCCCTGATCCGAAATTGAAACTTATGCTTAATCTACCACTCTTTCGAACTATAGAGGCTGATCTCTACCACTGGTTCCTGCATCCGCTACAGTGACTTGTTCGGAAATTTTGCTGTCTTGCCAGAAGTTGTAGTTAGGATCACTTTCCACGGGTGCGTCCCCAACGTCTTCATGGCTAGCGCTCTGTTTTTTGGTGGTCCATGTCGGGATGGTGATCATGGTGGGAGGATTCGAACTCTAGTTTGGGTTCATGAACTATGGCTATTTAACCACTACACTAAAGGCACACTTGTCGAACATTACCTGGTGGCCGGAAGCCCATGCTTCTTTTGCTTGGGTCCAACCGTCGAGGGCCGGCTCTGTGCTTAGGAGGGCTTGTGTCACTTTGATCTCATGGGCTACGAATCCGTTTGCAAGAGCTGTGAGATTTGAAAGAATTTCTGAAATCCATTCAGATAGTGAAATGAAAACAACTGAAGAAAGGAAAACGGATTTACGAACTTTAGACAAGGAAACATAAACTTCGGCGCTTGTTGTGATGCTTGGCACAAGACTTTTGATAAATAAAAAAGTGTTACGTGTAACTGCATGGAGTATACTGTAAGCAATTTAAGTTATTCAATTATTTTCAAATAATATTATCTTGGTTTAAGAGAGTTAAATCGTTATAAGTTGGGGTAAAGAAGTGTTCAATAGCCAAATAGCTTCAGTGATTTCATTGTATATCTTCATCTTAAACTTTTAGAAGATAATTTGTTGAATGTACACAAACTGAATCCTTGGCTCAGCCATTGGGAATACGCACAGATAGACGACATCCACTCTTAGAGATCATTATTGCAGATTATCTTGGATGACTCCTTCTCTTCAGAAGGGATCGTTTTAGACAACCCCAATTTTATTAAAGATAGTTTGTTTAAACAACCTTGGTTAAAACATTTTAACCATATGTGTTGGTTAAAACATTTTAGGGCTATTTGCAAAATTGACTCAAAACTCAATGTCAAACACAAAACTAACTTATTATTTAAAAAAAAAAATTAATTCATTTGCTCTATTCGCCCCAAAAGTTCGTATAATTCACGAAAATCTCATTAATATTTTTTTTTTTTTGAAAATTATTTTTTTACTCTCTCAACCTCATCATCCTCAAGTATTTACAAGATTGTCATTGCCATGAATACACCAACTACCATGAACAACCAATTTGAAACTCTTAATGCACCCAAAATTGATTTACACTCCTTCTTTCTCATTTCTCATGAACTACAAACAACATCTCTTTCACTTTCTCTCTATATTCGTCCGAAAAAATTCAAGATTTTGATTCTAAATTTTTTTAAGGTTCATAGAGCCATTCAAGCTCACGATTCTTGGTGGGTCGCTTTCGGTTGAGGTTCTGGGTGCTTGGAAAAAACTTATGTGTGCTAAAGAAGTTTTCTCACGAATTTAAGGTATGAAATCAATTTTTTTTTTCCAGATCTGTCCGTCAGACGACTTCTGTGTAAGTCTTCTGGATGTAGAATACTTACGCGGAAGTCTTCTGGTCAATGCAGAGGTTAGTTTTGTAATTGACCTTATGTGTATCTTTTTGATACGACTTATCTAGAAGTCTTCCGGTTTTCTTTGTTTTCCAAAAAAATTCAAAAATCCCAGAGATGACTTCCATGTAAGTCGTCTAGGATAAACATGTTAATTTTGCATTTGACCGGATTGTGTTAGAAATTTGAATTTTCCTAGAAGACTTACAGGGAAGTCGTCTACAAAAAAATAAGACTTCAATATTTAATTTTTGCTAGAAAACTTCTGGGTTACTTTTGCAATTGGAAAATAAAACTTAAATATTTAATTTCATCCGGACGACTTACATGTAAGTCTTCCGTTAGACGACTTACGTGTAAGTCTTCCAGGATTTTATTTTGATATTTTGGTCAAACCTTGGTTACCACAGATGAATTCCATGTAAGTCGTCTGCTAGAAGACTTACATGTAAGTCGTCCCAAGAAAATTTAATATTTAAGTTTTATTTTTAATTGAAAAAGTAACCCGAGACGACTTACATGGAAGTCGTCTAAAAAAATTAAATATTGAAGTTTTGTTTTTATGTGGACGACTTACGTGTAAGTCGTCTAGGAAAAGTCAAATTTCTGACACAATCCGGTTAAATGCAAAACTAACTTGTTCATCCTAGACGACTTACATGGAAGTCGTCTCTGAGATTTTTGAATTTTTTTTTGTAAAACAAAAGTAAGCCAAAATTTACAAATGACGACTTCCAAAGAAGTCTCCTGTAGAGCAGACTTCTCTGTAAGTCGCCCTTTGTAAATTTTCAATTGCAAAAACGACCTCGTCTTACGACTTCCATGAAAGTCGGCCAGAAGACTTTCATGGAAGTCTTCAACGTCAACGTGTTATAAACTTTCAATTTCTCGAAAACTATAAAGATTTTTTTTTAACATTTTCTTGTTAATTAATGTATATTAGTCAATATTGTGGGCTACTGAATGAAACTTATAACTTAATTGGAGATAATTATGAGGTTAACAACATTCATGCTTATTAATGTTTCTAGGTAATTCGAGAAGACTTCCACATTCTACGTTAGTTTTTGTAAAACTTGTATTTTCAACTTTAAGATATAGTTTTTTTAACTTTCAAAAGTGTTAAGTAACTTCAAGAATATCAAGTCATATGGTTTAACGTGTCTTCTTAGATCATAAGATATACTTTTTAACTTTCATGAAAATTAAAATTTTAATTTTCACCTAAAATTTTGACTTTTTCGCTTAAATTTCCCGCTTATATTTTAATTTCTTTCTTGAAATTTAAGTCTTCCGGGAAGTTTTCCGGAAGACTTCCCATAAGACTTGTAGTTAAAATGTTATATGTCTTCTTACAAACTTAGTTTGTTTTACTTTTTAAAAGTTAAAAATAATGAGTCAACTGTTATAAGTTAATGAGAAGAACTTGTTTATAATTTCAAACATATTTTTCGCAGAGTATAGGAGATCCAAAGATGAGAAGAAGTACACAATAAACATCATGTTTTGAATCTGAAAGCCATTGCAGTTTCTTATTTCATTGATTTGAAAAGGTGTAAACACACATTGTTAGGACATAAATCATATCTTTGGAAACATCATTATTGATTTTACAAACATAGAATTATACTCTTATTCTACTCTTGCTTGCTGGTCATAGAACCATACTCTTATTCTATATTACATCTGAGCTTTTGAGCATGGCCTCACAAATGGCGGTAACTGCTTCGCTAACAGACATAGAACCCATCCTTCAACCACCCTGCAATATGAAATACTCAGTCTCAGCAACTCAAAACAGATCATAAACCATAAGCGAAGCCAATACACATGAAACAAAAGAAAAAAATATCTAAATCATTTGAATATTGATCACATCATTTCAATTATAAACAAAAGAGAAAAAAAATTTACAGAGAGTACTAATCACAAAGAATCATCCCACCTGCTTCCTATCAAACCTACCACGATTCATTTATGTGTCAAAAATACACACACACACAAAAAGAAGCATTTAAACGAAACTGGTCACCACACCATAATTCACAAAAAAATCATCTTTAAAAAAAAAGTTCTTAACCACAAGTGTGGTACGTTTTCGGACTACTCCACTCTATAGAATTAAGTGTGTTTTTCCTAGGGCCGACCGGATCAGCCGATAGGACTTATAAAAAAATGATAACAGTTATTTTTGATGATTTTTATTGTTCGGAAATGTGGTCAAAATGTGGTATGTTTTCTTATAGTGTTTAGTCGACCTTTTAAATTTTTGTAATCAACAAATAGTTTCTTTTTTTTATCAAACCACCAAATACTTTGTATTGCTGATTATTAATACAAAAGTCTTTAGTTCCACCCAAAAATACACTTTTTCTAGCTGATCAGTTATGCAATCAAACAACAATGGCCTAATAGTTTCCAATGACAATGAAACATTGTGAAACCCCATATTTAGGAAAATAAAATCACATAAATTATATTATATACGAATAATAATATTTAATAAAAACATGAAATATATACTATATAGTTATAAATTGTAAAGATCTAAACTATTCAACTACATTCGATTAATCGTTCTAGACCATAGGTGTTGTCATTGTCAGCTTAACGAATTATTGAGAACTGGTTATAACTGAACCACCCCCCCCCCCCCCCTAACCGGTCATAGCGTTAGTATCAACATTTGTATTGAATCAAATTTATTTAAATTATTTTAAATTTCATGATAAAAGGTAAATATAAGAATTAGACAATTTTAAATAAATCTCATAAAATCTTTTAAAATACTGCAAAAGTTATTACTCGTGAATTCTTTCGAATTCCAGAATTCAATACCACCCCCTAAGTCCTAGAAAAGTCTAAACCAGATTGGTTCGTCGGTTCGTGTCAAAATCTTTGCCTTAGATTTGAAGGGTTTTTATATCTACCCGTACCAGATTCAAATCTGGTTGTCCGTTTGATACGAATCGGGTCAACATTTACCGTCGTTTTTGGTCTAAAGTAGTTAGGTGAACGAACAGCTTTGAATTCAGTTATCGTGGATTGGGCAACACTCCCGAAGGATCTCCGTAAGGACCCGGTTTTCTCTAAACCAGTATTGGGATTGGATTGATTATTTAATTGGACTAAACCAAAATAATTACAAAATCAAAACAATATATAAACCTGTATGCATCTCCTTCGTCATGTTAACCTAGCCGTCCTCTTTAAAAATAAGAGACAAGCCGTGATCATTGACGTTCCATCAGAACACCACCGTTCGTCATAGTCGTCATCAAGGGGCCACCACCGTCATGACCATCTCACCGGAGGAGGGTCTGAGATCCTTTCCGCGTCGGAGCCTTTATCAACCCTCGTCATGGCTGAGATCTTAACCGAGAGATGTGGAGGAGGCACGATCTAAACTGGAGCTGTGGCGTTTAACACCACCACCAATCCATGTTCATCCCGGAGCCATTAACTACACCAGTTATGAAGCCACGTGAATTGGGGTCACAGTTAGCCGGGTTCCGTCCCGGCCTCGACCCGGGATGGCGATTAGGGGATTAAGTTTTCTACGTTTTAAAATATATATATATATATATATATATATTAAAAAATAATATATATATATATATAATAAAAAAATATTTGCGAAGTTTTTTTAGCACCATTCTATCTAGTAATTACTAACTCAATTGTCTCTTTTTATGACTATGAGTAAAATCATCGTCATTCGGCTATCTTATGTTCAACAGATGTGTGATGTCGTAGTTGTCAGATTGCACAGAGGTTTATCAGATTCTTCGGTCATTATTCCGAGGTTGTTCAAGAGTTTATATGTGACGTTTCTACCACCACCCAATCTCAAGCCATCGCTCCACGAGTTTCAGATGCATGAGTTATGTGATTTGAGGTGTGAGCCATTGGTTGGCATGTGTTGTTTTTGTGTACGAGTATGTTGACTATTTTGGAGGTATGTTCAGTTTGTAAACTCGTGGGGATCGCTTTTGGATTGGGGGTGCGACAGCTTGCGTTGTATTGATATTGGAGTTACGCTAGGTTTTGTTTGCTAGTTTTTGGCATTGTTGATCGTTTCAGAGATGTGTCAGTTGAAACAGCTGGCATGGGATGTGGGAGCTATTTATATTCATCGCATTGTACCAGTTATGCTCAGAGGACTGATTTGCTCAGAGACTCGTTAGAGATGGAGCCACGTTTTTACGATGTCATCCTTAGGATGGATTGTCTACCACGACATCGAGTAGTGTTGGATTGCCTGAGGGCAAGAGTTGACATTGCTGGAGCAGATGAGAGTTTTTATTGCATGCATGCTACATGCTGAGGAGTTATTGGACATAGGAGCAGATGGATTTTCGGAGAACATTTTGATGGTTAAGGATGATGGACAGCATGAGCTGCAGGATCTTTCAGATATTATAGAGTGTGAGAATGGATTTGAGGCTTTAAAAGGATCACTGTCAGCCAGAGGAGACATTCTTACGATTGAGTTGGAGTCAGGGACGACACCGGTTTCACGATTTTCTATACCAATTAGTACCAGCAGAGATGACCGGGTGGAAAGAGCATATGGAAGATTCATCAGACAAGGGTTTTACCAGACCGAGTACTTCACCGTGAGGAGTATCATTATTGTTTGTGAAGAAGAAAGATGAGAGTTTCAGAATTTGTATCGACTACAGAGGTCTGAACAAAGTGACCATTAAGGATAAGTATCGTTTCCGCGTATTGATGAGTCGTTAGATTACCTACAAGAGGTTCATAGTTCTTGAAGATGGACTTGGCATCAGGATACCATCAGATTGCTATAGCTGAGGAGTATCTACGGTTGTGGATTTTTGTATATGTTATGGATATTATGAGTTGTAGTGATACCATTTAGCTCGACGGATGCACCGTTAGCATTCGTGAAGCTTATGAATGACGTTTTCGTGAACACTTGGATAAGTGCGCAATTGTATTCATCGACGACATCCTGATTTATTCTTGGAGCTGAGAGGAGCATGTTGAGCAGTTACAGATTGTGTTAGGTAAGCTTGGAGAGCATTAGTTGATTGCCAGCTGAGTAGGTGTAGTTCTGGAAGAGGAAAAAAAAATTGGATTTTTGGATCACGTGTTTCAGAAGCAAGAGTTGCTGTATATTCAGAAAATATTATTACAAGTTCAAAGTGGCCGACACCAAGGGGTACAATGATATGAAGTGTTATTATCATTGACCTAGTATGAAAACGGTTGTAGCTACACCGTGTCACAGTGTCAGACATGTCAAATGGTCATTTCTGTTGATCAGGTACCTTTCTGGTTAACGCTGAGTTTGCTTTTGTCGGAATGGTAATGAGGCTTGGTGATTATGAATATTGTTACTGGATTGTCGATCACCGCATGTGGAAAGGATGCCATCATTGATAGTCATGGATAGACTTACCAAGTCAGCCACCATTTCCTAGTAGTTAAGAAGGCAGACAGAGCTGATCAGTTGGCGCATATTTACATCAGCATAATTATGAGGTTGCATGGAGTTCTTGTCAACATTGCATTGGATCGGGCAGAATTCACGTCTACATTTTGGAGAGCCTTTCAGAAAGCGCTTGGGACGAAGGTCTGTATAAGTACAGCTTAACACCTACAGACAGATGGTTAGTCAGTGAGGACTATTCAGAACTTAGAGGATATGTTCAGGGATTTCATCTTCCAGTGGGATGGAAGCTCGTAAAGCATCTTCATCTAGCAGTGTTTATCTACATCGATAGCTATCGTTCGAGCATTGAGATAAGACTGTATGAGGCTATTTATGGTAGGTCTTGTCGTATACCACTTTGTTGGACCAAAGTGGGGGAGCGACATGAGTAGAACTATTAATGGTTCAAGAGATAATAGAACAAATGGACATGCTCAAGATTCGGCTCAAGGAAGTCCACGACCGCCATAAGAGTTATGCAGATAAGCGACGTAAAAATTGGAGTTCAGAAAGACGACTTAGTATACCTGAAAATGAAGATATTTCAGAGAGGATCTAAGACTCGGGAGCTAAGTAACCCCCTTTGTGGAGCGGATTTGAGCAGTACCTTTTAGATTGCAGTTATCAGCAGAGCTGCCAGACTTCCATTTCTTGACGTATTTCATGTGTGAGTTTGAAAAAATTGTGAGATAGCCAGAGCTAAATTTGCAGCAGCCACCAACTTCAGGATTCGAATTCGAGGACGAATTCCTTATAAGTAAGGGCGAATTGTAACGATCCGGTTTTCTCTAAACCAGTATTGGGATTGGGTTGATTATTTAATTGGACTAAACCAAAATAATTACAAAACCAAAACAATATATAAACCTGTATGCATCTCCTTCGTCATGTTAACCTAGCCGTCATCTTTACAAATGAGAGACATGCCGTGATCATTGCCGTTCCATTAGAACACCACCGTTCGTCATAGTCGTCATCAGAGGGCCACCACCGTCATGATCATCTCACCGGAGAAGGGTCTAAGATCCTTGCCGCGCCGGAGCCTTTATCAACCCTCGTCATGGCTGAGATCTTAACCCAGAGATGTGGAGAAGGCACGATCTAAACTGGAGCTGTGGCGTTTAACACCACCACCAATCCATGTTCATCCCGGAGCCATTAACCACACCAGTTATGAAGCCACGTGAATTGGGGTCACATAATAGATCTGTGAATTGGAGAGCATGAGGATCCATAGCTGCCACGTTAGTCACGTCCGATCACCAATCTATGCTGTCGTGAGCCGTTTGTCACCGGAGAGAGGCGTTCTGTCAGCGGAGAACCGGCCGTGTCACCAGAGAGCCGTGCCGTGTCAAGCCATAGCTATCCCGAGAAGGTTAAGTGTAACATTAGTTGTTTCTTGTGTTGCAAGTAACCTTTATATCATAAAACCTAATTGTATCACTCGTATGATGCAATCTTGAATTTGGGTGCAACTTGTTTGATAAGTATTTAATTCTAAATGCAAGACCGAGATTTATTGGTAGAGAGGCTTATCCATTTCAGGGCGTTTCCCATTTGATCTTGGCTAAGTTGAGGGTCTTTTCCCGAACTTCTCTTACACGGCTTAGAATTTTGAATAAGTATAATTTATTTCTAATATGTTCTCCCTGCGTGAAATCGAGTCTGTCATTGCTTGTTTAGTTTTTAGGTTCTTTGCTTAAACCAGAACTAGGGCGTTAGAGGATTCAACAATGATTGTTTTATTTAAAAATTGGTAAATAAAAATAGTTGTTTTATTAAGAGTTATGTGATTGGTTGAGACGGATACAGAGACTGACTTTTGTATGCCGGATTGTATGTAGGTTACGGTCAGCTATAGTCGACCGGTTGACGCGTAACTCAGGAGGTCGATAAATCGTCTACGGGCGTGTGTTACTGAGCACTTGTTCGGTGTGTGTATGAACTGAGCACGTATTCGGTGGTGTTTTTGGCCTGTTAGTGGGTAGCGAGTGTGCACCTCGCTAGAACTATTGTTTGATCTCTGGGTACTTTAGATACCATGTTTGCAACGTGTTAGGATTAAATTATATTTATTCAGAGTGCTCTGTCCGGGTCTATGGACTTCGGATTTAGTATCCCATACCTCACTGAGTGACTTCCCCGTTACTCACCTCTCTTTCTTTCTTATTTCAGGTGAGACAGACAAGTATATGATATTTGGACGGATTTGGTGCTATTGGGTTTTTTATTCGGATTTTTGTTTGGGCTTATATTGAGTGGAGTCGTGTATATGGGCTATGGTGTTATGAGATATTGTTGGTGGCAAGCTGTTCTCCGGATTGGAGGTGACTGGTGTCACAATGTCTTAGACCTAATCTCCAAATCTCTCGACTCCTCCTCCAATTCCGTTTCGTATGTTCGTCATGGCCAATAGCCGCCGAACCAAAACGTCCTCTCCCGACACATCACATCCCAATCCTCCCCGACAACAGCGCTGGTCTCATCAAAACCTCACCAATCTCACGATCTGCTTGGATGGCATGTCAAGGTCGAGGAAACCCTTAATGTTCCTCGCATAGTGACTCTCCTCGATCCTTTTAGTGATCAAAGACACTCTCTTCCTGACCGTTTCCCTCGTAATCTCGATATGTCGAAGCTTCACTAGTTCAATACAGTCGGTGATATTGTGAACGGTTTATACTTGGAGAAGGCTTGTTGTCAAGTACTTAGATAGCAACGCGGGTAGTTACAGATTCGTGTTGCTTACGATTCACCTTTCTGGGAAGTTAGCTGTGCTTAGGTCTTGTGATCGAGCTTGGTCCGTGATCAATGACATGCCTTCTCCTTATGATGATGTCATTGTTTTTGATGGACGTTTCTTTCTTTGCTGTTGACAACAATTGGAGGACTGTGTCTGTAGATTTTATCTCTTTGGAACTGACATTGGCTGCGAGTCCTGTCTATGGCGGTGATAAGAAGTTTTTGGTTTGACTCTTGTGGTGAGATGTTGCTAGTTGATATGTATTTAAGTATGGAGGAGGCTGATGGGGATCCGGGGTTCGCCGAGGAGGTCTATGAGCATCAAGCGATTCTTATGAATGAGAGGACGGTGAAGTTTTAAGCTTTTAAGTTTATGGAAAGAGAGAAGAGTTGGGTCGAGGTGAAAGATCTTGGGGATAGAATGTTGTTCCTTGGAGATGACTGCACTTTTTCAGCATCAGCTTCTGCTTTGTTTCCTCTTCGTGGTGGAAGCTCTGTTTTCTTCTGTGAGGATGAATTGGGTGGGATGCAAGGTCGAGACTTGGGAGTGTTTGTTTTCAGAAATGGTGCACCAACATCCGGAGTATACCAACCTGTTCTGGCCTCCACCCTACTGGGTTACTTCTCATGAGGTCAGTGGTTTGTCTAGGATCATTTTCATCTTGTGGCTATGGAAACTGTGACATTATCATTTTATCACTCCTTTTTTGCAATACTAGTCTCTGAACATATATTAGGTTTCTTGTCAGTTTCATGAGCGGTTCTTTTATGCTATTATTTCGAGTTAGACTCGCTAAACAATGCTCAAAACATATACATTCTCAGAGTGGTGAAGATCATACGGGAGAAACGTCATCCCGACCTGTTATTGTATAATTTGGAGTTTACAACCTTGGACATTCAACATATAGGGAGGTTAATAACCTCTCTGATACTTGTGGGATGAAGAACCCTTGTATCACATGTTTATGCTTGTTCTTTTACGAGTTAACGACCCTTTCCAATCTTTTCAGTAACTTTGCATTTGTATATAGAGAATCTTTTTTTGTAATATTCTTTCTCAAAGATGATAGAGAACCAAACTCACGTTTCTTCCAAAATATTTGTTACACCCTTAGACATATGTGACAGAACTAATCTAAAGCAATGCTTTTTACGTGAAAAAAAATTCAGCAACATCTGAATTTTATAATTCAACTAACTTGAACTGGATGATGGTGCCACATAATGTTAAAAGATACAATCTCACTGTTATTATAATATTTGTCAGAATAAGAAAAATAGGCATGACATGTACTAGAGATGGATTAAATCCCTTCACAAGTCCCATTAAATAAGGAACTCGACCGTTAAGTCAGCTCAACTTAGTGCTACTTGGCGCCATCAGCTCGACACCCGTGGCTAAACATGTTGACTTTACTTGGTGCCACAATCCCGGCGCACGAGCTCGGCCCAATAGCCCGAATGCTCGGCTCAATCGCATTCCAATGTTCTTCTGCAAGTGAAAAAATTCATTGGTCATACTCATCCCATGATGTCTCATTGGTTATGATACGCCCTAAAACAGGGAAGGATCACTCAATCGGACTAAAGGGATATGAACTCGCCAAAAAGGAGAACTGATGGATTGAACGGTGACACAATGGCTTTCGGATGGCCCAATGATACTACCAGACTTCAGTTGGTGTTTGATATGACTCACGAGTCCACCAAAAGAAGGATTTCTAAACGTTGCCTGATATGACGCACATGTCCAACAATATAGAGATTTGTTTACTTGGAGTTAACCTCACCAAGAAATGAAAAGTGTTCTACAAAGAACAAAGAGATAAACTCAAATAAAAGAAAAAAAGGAATGCTTTATTTCGTGGCTCATAAACCCTTCAAGTTGTAGAAATCCAAAGAATAATGTGTTAAAAACAAGGCATTGAAAATATAAACAAAGACTTGACTAAATAAAGTCTTTGACTGAAAGTTGGACTGCCTCTTGATATAGCCACGACCAGGACTTTTAAAAGGGAAGAATATGCTCCCGATATGGGCCAACACATGTCTCTTTAAGGTCTGGTCGAAATCCATCTTTTTTCCTTAGCCAATTTTTATCGGTTTCTCCATTTGGCCCAAATAAGTCTGTTTTTGATTCTTTTTTTGTAAACCAACAAGCCCAAGACTTTCTTGGATATTTAGAGTATGAATAATCACCTTTGGCATGATTTAATTGGTTGTTGGTTCAACAAAAAGAAGGTTAGCCATTTCCAGCTTTTCGGGTGGTCTGAATTCGCGAGAAATGAAAATCTCCTGATTTGTAAATGGCATAACTGTCACATATGAACTTCGTTTGATCTGATTGTTCTTCAAGGAGTTCCGTAATTGAGTTCAAAACATTCTACAAGTGATTTCATGCGTAGAAGCCTCGTGGTTTGGAAGATATGAGTCAAACAATGAACATATATCTTTAGTTCTTCTCATGATCAAGCCATGCATGTCTGTTTTGCCCGGTGCGCTACCCAAGGGCACATCATTCCCTCCCTCTTGAAAAGGATTTGACCTCAAATCCATTTTACCTGTATCAAAAGGAAATGAATCGGGAAAAAATAATTTAAAGAACATGTAAAATATAGTAAATGAAAATTTTGGAAAAAAACTTCCTTGGAGTTTTGAAGTTGTTTTCCGCAAGTACTTCCATCTCCAAATCTCAAACTTATAAGCACGATCTCTGCTTCTGTTCCTAACACTTCTTGGAGACTGATCATGTTTATCTTGGACACTCAAAACAAACATTAAAATACCAGGATCATATGTGCAAGACAAGTACTTGTTCAGATCGAAAACCAAAGTTTCTTTCCCTAGAACATGTAGCACACGTTTCAGATCATCATGAAGCCTATCAAAATAAGTGTTGTACACCAGAATGGTGTCAGGGCACGTGATAGCACAGTTACTAAAGAACAAAATCAAACCATGCGCAAGTTTCTCAGATTTAGAACACAAAAGATCAATTTCAAACCGAGAATTACTTATCTAAGGATCAGCACTTTTATCAAAGAAGGTGTTGTAAATCAGAATGCTTTCAAGGAATGAAATATCATAGGACATTTTCAAAACATGCCTAACATGATCAGAATTAGAATACAAAAGTTCAAGATCAGATTTCAAAACAAAATCACAACAAAAATCGGTTTTAGCTCTAAGTGATTTCTGTTCCAACAACTTTTTAACCAATAATTCGTCCAAGGTAAAAGTGGATGCAAACAAATTTCCAATGATCAGTGCATGTCTAAAGAACTCAGATTAAAGCTATTTTCTTTGAAGACAAATGAATCAAACAATTTTCTAGAAAAAAAAAACTATTTGTTGCAAATCAAGCTCAAACGACTTTTCCAAATGATCAAGACCAGAACATTTTATGTCATTGGAACTGACTTTATCAAATAGATCAGGTGCTGAACTGATGATACAAAGTTCCTTACAGTGCTCTTTGAACAAAGGCGTAGGTGTTGTGCTGGGATCAAAGCAAAGTCGGTTCTCCATGATGATGAGCGTGATGGTTAGTGCTTTCTCATCAAAGATTGGATCAAGTTCGTCCAAGTGATCATATTCCTCATCAAAGATGGGATATAGATCAACGTCCATGGGTCTCCTGGTGCCAAGAAGCGGTCCTTGATGTGGGTAGTCGAATGGCTTCTCCTCAAAATCCTGTGAAAATAGAACAAGAATACTCGGATGCTCCGGTTGCAAAAAGGTTAATTCTGCAATAGTGTTTTTTATCAAACATAAAATCAGGTTCTGGAAAAGGAAGATCACAATTATCCTTACAAATCATCAAACTTTCAATCAGAAAATTGGTAAAGAATCTGAAAAATCTTTTAGATCTTCAAGGTTGTTTTCAGATTTACCTTTGGGTTTTTTACTGATGAATAATGATGGCTCAGCTACAGGTGCACGTGTGGATGTGATCTTCTTATGGATCTTGCTGACGTCCTTAAGGATTTTCATCATTTCCTTCTCAAAGTTCTTACAGATCTCTTGGACATCAAACTGAAGAAAACACTTCTTTGGATCATCTTTCCCTTTGGATGTTTTGAACAGCTCTTTTCACCTCCGGTCTGGCATCTTATGTGGTCTTCTTTCGGTTAGTCTTTCCTGCACATGAACAAAATCATCAAAAAAATTCAATGAATTTTGAGATGAAGATTTAAAGTTAGCCTCTCGTTTGAATTTCTCCTTGCTACTTTCCTTGTGAAGACCAATCATCTTTATCCTGAAAAATTACTCAACCCAAAAGGGTTAACATAAAATAATCCTCACACTCTCAAGTGTTTGATCTCACCCACACAAGTATTTCTCTCAGAATTTAGTGGTCACTCAAGAGTCTTTTCTCAAAGTTCTAAGAGAACAAATCAAGTAACCCAATGGATTTCTCCAAGCAAGCAAGAGATGAAACACAAGATAAAAAGATAAGAGAACTGGTTTTGAAATCCGTATTAGCCACTCCAAGGCTGGATTACTCCTCAGCCAGCAGGATTTCTCTTCAACCACCTAGCCAATGAATCAAACTTCTTTTTTTTTTTTTGATAGATTTTTTTTTTTATAGAAGAATGCAATAGGTAAGGTAGTGACCCGAATTTAAGATATAAAGAAGAAGAAGTGTTTAGAAAATGAAAGATGAGAAGATCAATAGATAGTACCGGTTGAGTGGCTCTGATACCACTTGATATGCCCTAAAATAGGGAATGATCACTCAATCGGACTAAAGTGATATGAACTCGTCAAAAGGGAGAACTGATAGATTGAACGGTGACACAATGGGTTGCGGATGGCCCAATGATACTACTAGACTTCAGTTGGTGCTTGATATGACTCACAAGTCCACCAAAAGAAGGATTTCTAAACGTTGCCTGATATGACGCACAGGTCCAACGATATAGAGATTTGTTTACTTGGAGATAACCTCACCAAGAAACGAAAAGTGTTCTACAAAGAATAAAGAGATAAACTCAAATACAAGGGAAAAATGAATGGTTTATTTTGTGGCTCATAGGCCGTATTTATAGGATTACAAGTTGTAGAAATCCAAAGAAGAATGTGCTAAAAACAAGGCACTGAAAATAGAAACAAAGACTTGACTAAATAAAGTATTTGACTGAAAGTTGGACTGTCTCTTGATATAGTCACGACCAGGACTTTGAAAAGTGAAGAATATGCTCCTGATATGGGCCAAGACATGTCTCTTTAAGGCATGGTCGAAATCCATCTTTTTTCCTTAGCCAATTTTTATCGGTTTCTCCATTTGGCCCAAACAAGTTTGTTTTTGATTCTTCTTTTGTAAACCAACAATCCCAAGACTTTCTTGGACATTTAGAGCATGAATAATCACCTTTGGCATGATTTAATTGGTTGTTGGTTCATCAGAAAGAAGGTTAGCAATTTCCAGCTTCTCGGGTGGTCTGAATTCTCGAGAACTGAAGATCTTCTGATTTGTAAATGGCATAACTGTCACATATGAACTGCGTTTGATCTGATTCTTCTTCGAGGAGCTCCGTAATTGAGTTGAGAACATTCTACAAGTGATTTCATGCATAGAAGCCTCGTGGTTTGGAAGATATGAGTCAAACAATGAACATATATCTTTACTGCTTTTCATGATCAAGCCATGCATGTCTGTTTTGCCCGGTGCTCTACCCAAGGGCACATCAGGTTGTTTCGAATCAACTGCTTCAAAAATTTTAGAGAAGAAAAAGACAGAAAATAGTGCAAATACATATGAGTTTTAAGCATAAATGGTGGAATTCAGTTTTAGAAATACATGATTTGCTAATGGTTGATAAAGAGAGGACGACATGGGATGGGATAAATTGTGTTTTGGTCGGTTTCTATCTTTTGTTTTGAGTCGTTTATCGAGTCACAGTATGTCTTCTAGATTATTTTAGTCTTTAACGCGTCTTTTCAGTTATTAGGTCGAGTTGGAGCAGAAAGTTTCAAATTGTAGGCTTGGGCATTCGGATAACCGGATTGGGTTAGGATCATGTATTTCGTATCTCGGATATTTTAGATATGTACAAATTGGTACCGATCGGGTATTTATAAAACTCGGATCAGATTCGGTTCGATATTTGTCGGATCCGGATAATTTTGGATATATCCGAAGTAACTGTAGAAAAATCGGTTCTGGTTTAGGTTTAGCTGTTTTTATCCGAACAAATCCAAAATGGGGGCTTTTTACCCGACTTATCTGAATACTCGAATCAATTATAAGAGAATAAGACCTACAAATATCAGAATTATGAAATTAAATAAAAACAGACTTGAATAAAATCACATTAAATTAAAATCAGTCTTGAACAAACTAAATCCTACCTTAATTAATGAGTCTATGAACCAAAAATCGGATATGTTGGATAGTCATTCAGATCTTGGATAATATCCGATCCGACCCGGTAATCGAAACATAAATGAAATCATACCCAATCGGGTATTTCATTATATCAGGATCCGACCCGAAACCCGATTTTTCAGATCGGTACCAGTCGGAACTTCGGATTCGGGAAATATGCCCAGGCCTATCAAATTGGATGAAAATGAGTTGCTAAAAATGCAGAACTGTCAGAACTATAGCAATGGATTGAGGATCTCCCACGGTGCGACTGAGTTCAAAGTTTGACACAAGATATAGAATTGAGTTAGCTTTCCAATCCCACCGGTTTAAGATCGATCCAATGGTTAGATTGAAAGGTATGCATATTTTACTAAACACTTGCCTAAAAAGAAAACATTTGGTTTTCTTTATTTTCGGCGTGGTTTAGCCCCAAATTCGACAAGAACGTGATTTTGACCTATATCTCTTGTTTTCAGTGACTGTTTAGACTACATTTTCTTTATCATCATACTTTTAGGTTTAGAGTTTTGGGAAGACAAATTCGTCTCTACCTTTGGAGAAGTGTTTTGAACCCCACCTTTTGTGTTTTATCGTTTTATGTATTCATCCTCTTTCTCTGTTTCTTTTTTCATGTATGAGTTGTTTCTCAATTGGGGTTTAGAGAAATCAAAATGATTTTATGACTTTTGGATCTCAGATTTTTAGATAAGGATATATCAATTAGATTCTTCGTCTAAGTTGTTCTTAATGATGAAATTAGACTCATGACCTAGTTTCTGATTCATATGTATTTTAATGCACGAAAGTGATTGTTTAAATATCTGAACGAACGTGGATGAGTAAATCTTCTTAGCTAGCATAAATTAATGTTAGGGAGTGTCATGAATCTATCAAACTCTATCTTTATGCATGTTTAGAATACAAAATTCAACAGAAGTTACTCTCTAAGTTTCTAATACATAGGGTTTAGCACTGCACAAGTAGGTTAAGCTAGGAGTTCTGAGAACATTTATCAATGATTGCCTTGATTCATCTGTTATCTGCATATTTGAATCCCTTCGATTTCCTTGATGCCCTTCTTATACATTGAATCTTTCTGCATATTTATACTTGATTAGCTTTAGATAAAAAACATATTTTCTTCGTAGCTCTACTCTTCTCTCGCAAACCTGTAGTGTAGTCTTGGTTTTTGTGGAGTCGATCCATAATATACAACTGTGGTTCACAATGCACTTGCGATATACTTTTAAGAGTAAAAATCTAATTGTATCTAGTTATCCGTGACCAATAGCATTACCTACGAGTTTAGGACTAGATGTTAGTCTAGATCTTTCATTTCAGCACTAACTTTTTTGTTTTTTGTTTTTTTTTGCTTACAGTAATGACCATGAATTACAATGACTGGCCACAAGAAGAGAATGTCACTTTTGGAGATTACATTCTAGATTAGCCATATGTAGAACACTCATTTTATGGAAGTGTACTCCCACAAAACAAAGTGTGAAGGTAGATGAGCTTTACAAAGAGTACCCAATGTTGACAAGGATTGAACTTGGGAGATATGATCTGGTTAAATTTTATGTCACATCAGGCAACACTAGGAGGAAGATAGCTCACATTTGAAAAGATAAAGGTTGCTCATGCACTTGAAGAGGTAATATATTGGGTTCCACCATCCCAACTACAAGGTACATGTGACTCAACTTTTGAGTCTCATGATGTTTAGGATAATCATTTGCCTTGTATTGTAGATGTTACCTCTGATTTGGATTATTTTTTTCTCACTGATGAATGTTATGATCTAATATTTGAGACTGAAAGACTAGATATTGTAAGAGTAAATTTTGTTAGGGATTATCATGAAGTATGTTTTGATATGAGTTATCTTTGTGCTTCCAATGATCTTAAAACTGACTTTGTGATTACTGAGTAATGTAGATCTCCTCTTAATATACCCAACCTAGGGGATTATTTAGGTGTTGATAAGATCGTGAATGAGATTAAAAAAACCATGAGGTTAAGAGTGATCATAAGAGGATGTAAACATTGTGTTCTATATGATTGAGAGAAAAAAAATTGACTGTTTTGTCAAACTTGTTTACACCTGCATTTGACTTTGTTTTTCCACTAAATGCATGTGATCCTTATGAGTATCTAACTATCAAGAAGTATTTCATGATATATGCACATTTTGTTTCTTGTTCTAGCAGGAGAAGGACAAAAAGTGCATTGGCTCATCCTTTTGATTCTCATGATCAGCACGTGTGTTCATAAGTCAAACTAAAGACTTAAAACAAGAGGCAACCCATGATAAATGTTCATAATTCTCATTGTTTCACATTTCTTTTGAGTTTTGGTTTAGTTTTTCTATCATTCAGGTTTTCAAAAAAAAAAAATAACTTGCCAAAATAAAATAAGCTGATTGGACTGACGATCGAGCAGCCACCTGCGGATCGACCGATTGTGGCTGCGATCAATTGTTAGAACATCTAGTATCAACCGATCGGGTGTGCGCAGGTCGCCAAGATCAGTGCTTCTAATTCTGAATGCAAGACCGATTCCTGTTGTCTTATGTTCTGTGTCCCCATTGCATTAATTTAATTTTTTTTTCGAGATGTCCTTCCAAACTCATTCACATCCACTGAATTGAGAGGTGGGAGTCCATGATTTATCCACCAAATTAGGGCTGGGCAAAAAATCCGAATCCAAAGAACCGACCCGAACCCGACCCAAAAAAGTAGTACCAAACCCGAACCAAAGTTGATTAAATATCCGAACAGGTTCAAAATTTTGGTATCTAAAAAACCGGAACCGAACCCGACCCGAACCGAAGTATTCTGGGTACCCAAATGTATCCGAAATTGATTTCTATACCCCCTTATATAAATATATTTTAGATTTAATGTCTATTAAAAACATCCAAAATATAAAAGATACTTTAAATTGTTCAAAATACTTGAAAATATATACAAATAGTCAAATATAAATGTCTAAAATAGCTAAAGTATACTCAAAACACCAAAAATATTTAAAATATCTATTGATTTTATATCCAAATATTCAAACCAAATCAAATTATATGTTAAGTTTAGTTATTTTGACATATGTTATTCAAATTTGTATGTAATATAATATTTATAGATTTTGAGAAATTTAAAGTAAATAATGAATTTAATAAATAATTTTAATTGGTTATCCGAATCTGAACCGAATCCGAAACAAAATTTAGAAATATCCGAATGACACTGAAATCTTTGACTCAGAAAATGCGAAACCCGAATAGACCCGAACCAAACCCGAGTGGGTATCCGAATGCCCACCCCTGCACCAAACATATGTTCTCCGAGCATATCCATTGTGAATTTGTTTTATTTAATGGTTGTGATGTTATGGGAACAGTCACATTGTAAGGACCCTACCTCTTTATTTGAGTAGTTTCGTAGATGTAATAATGTTCGTTCAAAAATATGTACTAATGTTCTTGTTTAGTATTTATAAAGACAAATAATTGAACAAAAGTTGCCTTTTCTGCAATTTCCAAGAAACTCTTGTATGCTATTTTTTTTTTTTTAAACACACAAAACTCTTGTATGCTAGCATATGTTCCTTGCCGCACTAGTTGTTAGTCGCTATGTATTGTTGTTTGTTCTTTGTTTAAAAATATTAAACAATATTTTTTAGGTCGAACTTTTAAAATTTACTAGATATTCATCTAGATTTTCCTAAATATAGTAAAAATTATTTTTTTAGAACCGAATATTTCTAAAATATTTCTTTTTATTTTTTCACACATTTGAATTTTTGTATTGTCTGATAAATGTATCAAGATAGTTAAATTTGCATCCCGCCGAGATGCCTATAGCCTTGCTCACGAAAATCCTAACATTCTCCGCCCAACGACCCCTCCTTCAAAGTTAACATGATTTCCAGGATAAATCTGTTCCCAACAATTGTCACTGGCTTGGTATTTTTATGTTCTGAGTTCAATTTTTGTTCGGTAAAGAGTGTTATTTTCTAAATCAGAATTTCGAAAAACTGATTCGGATCTGAAGGAGTTGGCTAAGGCCCAAAGCTACCAGTATCCCAAAACACAATCCCTATATATTAATCCTGAAGAATTACAACATATTTTCGTAGCCACGTGTCATCACGAAGATGATTTTTAGAATTTAATTTGTAAAAAAACAAGTTGGTTCATATAAACATATACTATGTTTTTTATTAAACTAACTATTAAATTAATTAGTAGTGTACAAAATAATATTTTTTACTTACGTAAATAAAAGCTATGGAATTATCTAATATGGTTAATATATATATATGACAATTAATGATTATGAATAATACATATTTGATAATAATTTTTGTATGATCTCTCTTTTTTGTTTAATTTTATATTATTAAAATATTAAACAATCACATTAAGGATATAATAAAAAATTAGATTTTTTCTTATATGTTATATTTTGAATTTTTATAAACGGCTATAAATTATTAAAAATGGTAAAAGTCCCACACTGAAAACTTTATGATAAATGGTTTAACTTTTTTTGTTCAAGCAAAATACAAATGATCATATATCGTAGGGGTGGACGTTCGGATACACGTTGGGGTTCGTATCGGGTATTTAGGATTTTGAGGTATTTCAGTATAAAAGTATAGAACATGTTCGGGTATTTCTACACTTCGGGCCATATTCGGGTATTTTTATGTTCGGGTTCAGATATTTTGGGTCGGGTTCGAATGTTTAAATTTTGAAGAAAAAATAATAAATTATTCATTGTTTAAGTTTTTTGTATATAAAAGATATTTTTAACTTAACTGGTTTACTAATTTTTAAAAGATTAAACTATAATAGTTTTGGAGATAAAATTTAAAAAATAGAAAGACACTAATTTAGTTGTTGTTTTGAAATTTTAGACGCAAATTTTGTTAATGCAAGAAACAAGAGGTTGATATGTATTTTAAGTGAGTAGCGAATGATTTTGTCCATAATTATATGTATATTATATGATTTTGAGCAATGTGCATCATTAATATAAATATTTTGAATAAAATGAGAGAAGTAAACTAGAAATATATGGTTAAGTATACTTATGTTTGGTTATCTTAAATTCGGATATCTATTCGGGTTCGGATATTACATTTTCGGGTTTGGATATTACACGTTCGGGTTTGGATATTATCCATTTGGGTTCGGATATCCAATCTCTCTGAATTCAATAACCGTTCGGGTATTTTGCTATTTCGGTTCGAATATTCGGATCGGAATCAGATACGGGTTCGGATATCGGATAAAATGCCTAGTCCTAATTAATCGTATGAATATGAAGTCTCATTAATAGATATTCATATTATAAATATATATATATATATATATATATATCATTAGAAATAAATTATGTAGTTTATAAAAATAAAAAAATATGTTAATTTCAAAATTTGCAGTGAAAAATTATTGAGATCTTAATATTTTAATTTTGAAATTTGTGTTGAAAAATCTCACATTAAAATTTTGTGATTAACGATTTAAATTTTTGTTATAGGAAATATATAAATGTTAAAAAAATCATATGAGTATGAAGTGTCAATAATAAATATTTATATTAAAATATATTGTATATCTATGTCAATATCAATAAAGTTTAATTTATACCATATAAAGTAAATAAAATGATTGTTTTGATTTATTTACCAAAAACATGATTGTAAATTAACAAAAGGTATTGGTTTTGATTTATGTACTTACTCTAATGTATATACTTTTATGTGTACAAATTATTTTTTAAATATGTGGTTTCTGATATCTTATTTGATCCTCACAATCCGAGAAACACACTTCTTCAAATCAAAGTGATTTTTAATATTGGAAGCACTATATATATTATTTTATTCAGATTAAATAATTTATAATTTATTTTTATACATAAAATATTTTAATGAAATATCATGACATGATTTCAATCACCTCTCTCGCATCCACGATCCTGAATAGGATCGTTGGGACGGCCATGGTTCGAGGAAACGTACTAGTCAGTCCTAGGACATAAAGGCAAGCGTTCCATGGCCAGGAAAGAAGGTTAAGGACATAAGGAAACTTAGATTTAACCTTATAAGAGCAAAGAGACAGCTAGGACGAGTAAGACGTTACCTGGATGATGTGATCGAGTAGCTCGACTAGCTCATCGGAGCTAGGATAAGTTTACTCCAACTCAGTCACTACTAAGTCAGCTCCACTAGCTGGACTATTAGCTCACTCAGCTGGGGCAGCTGGGAGTCAGCTCATCTCAGCTAGACAGACTGTTCGGGTTTTGGGCCGATGGCTTGGGTCCGGGTCAGTTGTGGGCTGTGAGGTCCGGCCATAAGGCCATGGGCTGTTGGGTCTTTGGACAAGGCCATGGGCTGTTGGGTCTTTGGACAAGGCCATGGGCTATGTCCAGAGGGCTTAGCGAGTGGGTTGGGCTTATGACCGACCCCAAACCTAATCAGAAAGGGGCGATGGGATGCAAGTGGCCGAAAGGGCACAACCCTTGGCCGATGGTGCCCATTCGCTAGCAAGTCGTGCCTGTTCGGGGGGCAAGACTTACCCCCTCGTTTCCTATAAATATGGGGGCTCTCCTGTTGATTTCATTATCCATTTACAGAGTAAAATACTCAGAGAAAAACGTAGAGAGAGAGAAAGAGAGAAAGAGAGAGTTCCGGCTAAGAGAAAGGCCGAGTGTGGTGGTGTTTTGTTCCGGCGACTGATCGTTTGGGAACTAACTCCGACCAAGAATGAGAGATCAAGACAAGGAGAAGAACATGGAGAACCCAGACGTGGTTCACAAGGTATGTGATGGGCCGTGGCTCCATCAGACCAAGCGGACGATCTATGCGATCGCACCGCGGCTCTGCTCGGTTCCTAAGTCCCATCCGGCTCTCCTTATCTGTTTCAATTCGTTTCTCTTCTCTTCTTTCTGGTTAAACACGAAAGGTTGTGATGGTTGAGTCCAAGGGACACGTCCCTAGGCTTTGGCCAATCATAACCAAACCGCTAGCCTAGACACGGGTCGGTTAGAAGGACGGTGCGAATCGCACCATGACTGGGCGGTTGATCTGAAACGGTTTGGAATGTCTCCAAAAGGCACGAGTTGCCAAAGGTCACGAGTTCCAAAGGTTGTGAGTTGCCAAAGGATGCAAGTAACCAAAAGGTACAAGATACCAAAGGTTACGAACATCAAGAGGTACGAGGACCAAGAGGTACCAATGACCGAAGGGGTGCATGTTCCAAACGGTGTCTTTGAGACAAGCTATGTCCGATCCTTATGGATCAGTCTAGGACTTTTTAAGTCTAGGCAAGGTCACGGTTTGTCTAAGCCAGGGTATGAGTCGCAAGGTCTGACCGGTTGCTAAAGCCTTCCGGATTGGGCTTGAGGCTTACTCGGCCGTTGGATCCAGGCCCAAGGCCGGATCAGGTAAGGAAGTCGATTGGGCCATCGAGCCGGACTTCATTGGCCGGTCGCACCTAGATTCTATCCGGTTAGATGGATTGGTCTTTGGGATGATCCGGATCTGTTAGTGTGTTCTATTTATCTATTCTGGACTATCTATCTGATTCTAAGTCAAGGGGTGGTTGGTTGTATGACTTAGGATACGGTAGATAGGTTCACATCTTTTTATGATTATATTGACTGAGGTTTATCTAAGTTCTAGGAACCAAGCCAAGCATTGTAGAATCGATCCGTTCTATTCTCGGTTATGATTAATGCTTATCTGGTTGTGGTTTCAGGAACTAAGGATGGTTCTGGTCAAGCCAAGGAGCCGTGAAGGCTCGGTCAGTGAGAGGCTGTGTAACGTGTGGTTAGATGATGCTAGGGATGAACTAGTGATTGTCTATGAAACTGTTAAGAAGTTGTGTATTGGATCTCAATATTCTAAGTAATACAATTTATACACATTTATATTCCGCTGTGCAATCTGTTCGTTTGTTTATGAACCTCATATTCGAATATGACTTAGTAAATAAAGACTTAAAATGAATCAAAAAAGCAAAGAAATTAATAAGTAAGCATTCGTATCCAGTTGGGTCGAGAGACCAGGATCGGGTCTTACAGGGGTCCTCTTCGAGAAGGAGATCGATGATTTGGCTGCATTTATCGATTGTCCAGGTGTTGTTTCATACTTTGGCCAAATATCCTTTAGAGATTGTTCTGTCTTGTTTATGTTTAGTATGTTTTCGTACTAATATTGTCTGAATCCTTAGGCTGGAAAAAGCAAAACGGGAAAGGTCCGAAAGAGTAAGAGAACGGCTGGTCAGTCAAGTCAAGGGGCCGCGGACGGAGCTAATCTGTCCGGGTTACCAATCGATCCGGTGGAGACTAACACCGGAGGTGGGTTACCGACTGACCCAGCTAACCTTACCGGGACGCAACAGGAAGGTCAGCACCATCAGGAACATGATGAGGAAGTGGAATCCTCGAACGCTAACCAAGATGGGGACCAGCGTGAGAAAGTGGCTGATGGTACGGCAAACGTGCCCACAGCACTGTCCAAGGAGGACCTGATAGAGGCCATGAAAGTGATGGGTAATCAGGTGGCGGTTATGACTCATCTGTTCACTCCGCTAGTGAATTCATCAGTTGGTCAAGCTACACCCGTAGCTACGGCTACACCTATTACTAATGGTCCAGCTGTGGACGCGGTTGAGGTGATCGAGATCGATCCACCGGAAAAGTCTGTAAGAAAGGTTGATTATCTGAGTTTGCTTCAACATCTATCCAGATTGGGTACGAAGCATTTCTCGAGTAGCACTGACCCTATTGAGGCAGACGAGTGGAGGAGTAGGCTGGCCCGAAACTTTCAATCAACTCGCTTTCCAGAGGATTACAAGCGAGACATTGCCGTTCACTTCTTGGAAGGGGACGCGCATAATTGGTGGCTTGCAGTGGACAAGCGCACCAATGGAAGTCTCGAAAGTTTTGCGGAGTTTGAAGTTGAGTTCAACCGCAAATACTTTCTTGCTGAGGCTTGGGACCGTCTGGAAGGTAAGTTCCTAGACCTGGTCCAAGGCCGCAGAACCGTACGGGAGTACGAAGAGGAGTTTAACCGACTCACACGGTTCGTTGGAAGGGAGTTGGAGGACGAGGCGGTCCAGGTTCGTAGGTTCATCCGAGGCCTAAGGCCGGAACTGAAAACCCACTGCTCAATCCGCACTTTCAACACTGTCGGGGAACTAGTTGAACGGGTGGCCTTGCTGGAGTCTAACTTAGCTGAGGAAGCTAAGCTTAAGGCTATGATGTGTTGTGATTTTGCATAGTTTTAGCTTTGTTATTTCATATATATTCATGCATTAACCTTACATTTATTTGCATTTAGAGTCTATTGCATGTACATTTGCATCTTGTAGGTGTTGGATGAATTGTTTGGAGTTTTGGAGGTGATTAGAGCACAAAAGGAGCTTTCGAGGAGTCTTGAACCGAACGTGTGAAAGACAAGCATGGATGAAGGTCCTAAAGATATATTTTGAAACTTGTCTTTTGGGAAGACATGGCAAATTGAGTTAGCTTTACAATGGAGGTGGTTTCAAGTCGTTTGGAGCTGTATTGAGGGATTTATGACCAAAATACTACACACATATCAGTATGACATTCCTAGCGGCCACCCTAGCAACATCAACAATAACCTTCGAATTTTAAGCCTTTAGACTCATTTTTATTCACTTAAAACCTATAAAACTCATTACTATTCACTATTCTTCTTTTTTTTGGTATTCTAAAGGTGTGTGCAACATGGAGAAAGTGGAGAAAACTTTAATGAGTGAGTTTTATCTCTTTAAAGCTTGCAACATGGGGGATGGGTTGTCTATCATGAGTTTGGTGGCTCTTTTGGCCTAACTTTCTCTACCTTTTCTGAAGAGGCAAGACTACTTTGGCCATATGAAGGGGCAAAAGGTGTTCTATAATGGAAGAAAGTGGAGAATAACTTTTATGAGTGTGTTTTATGCTTTATGCTTTCACATGATGGATGTGTTGTCATCCTCCTTTACTTAAGCTATAAAATAGACTGCAAGGGGAAGGAGGAAGACACAATACACAGAGTACAATACAACAAAGAGTAGAGAGTGAAAGTTTTATAGTTTCATATTTTGTATTTTGAGAGTTTGAGAGAAAACATTTGTTCTTGAGCTGTTCTTCATTGTTCATCATCTATTATTGAGTTTTAATTTCGTTTTGCTTGTTTAATCCTTGTTTATCTTTATTCTCTATTGTATCTACTTGAATATGCTTCAATCTATTATGAGATTAAGTGTTTTCATGGAGATTAGTGAGTAGTTTCCTTAAGAATTCATGGGTTAGGGAGATTAGAGTAACTTAGTGAAGATCTATGGTGTTATTGTATTAGATCCTTGTATGAACTTGCTTGTTGAGTATTTTTAATGCTTGTTTAGTCTTGATCACTCTAAACCTGATTTCTAAACACTTCTCATCAGACATGATTAGATGAAGTGTTTGAATCAACTCAACTAAGCTCTAGTGAGATTAGCCAAGGACACTTGATGTTAAAATTGCTAGATAGTTATTAAACTTGAACTTAAAGATTGCTTGATTGAATTAAGCCAAAGACATTTGATGTTTAATGATTTCTAAGCAAATGGACATTTACCTAGACATAGGACTTGTCTAAAATTGTGTTTAGACTTAAGAGATTACTTTGATTGAAAGCTTGTCACCTAGATTGGATCTTAGTTACTTGAAGTCAATTCCCAATACCCATGGATTCACTTGTTTAAATTGATTAAAACCTTGTTGTATTGCTCTGTTTGCTATTGTTACTTGTCACACACTCACAACTATTGAATCTGCTTAGCTTAAGAAATGACTTGTACTCTCACTGATTCACATCACTAGGACTGGTTCGACATTCACCCCACTATACTACAACATTTGCAATAGGCAAAAAACCCTATTATCAAATTGGCGCCGTTGCCAATCCTAGTCTGATTGTGACATTGCGTTTAAGTCTTTGCTTAAGACTGAGTTTTACTTCGTTTTTAAGTTACTAATTATCCATCTTCATATATATTTGGATGACACGTGCATGAACTTGAGAAGCAAAGGATCAACAAATCTTGCACCAAGAGTGGACAACATCAAAGCCTTAGAAAGAGAGTTGGGAAGACAGAGAAGAGAAAGAGAAAAGCAAGCCCACTTACATAGATTGGGGCTTGAGATGGAGAGAAACCCGAATCAACCGGAAGGTGTCTATGAAGTTGATGATCATAGACAAAATGTCCAAGAAGTTCCTCCTGGAGCTGCTCAAGAGGGCAATGGTCAAGGAGCTGCAAACCTTCGACCTAGACAACCACAACGCCAAGCTAG
>NC_027754.1:0-664 GCF_000695525.1 Brassica oleracea var. oleracea | reverse complement strand
TTAGAAATCAGATCTCTGGTTTTCAACAAAGAGGACTTGAAGGATTTTCAGAGGCATGGGAGAGATTCAGAAGCTACTTGTCTCAATGTCCCCACCATGGATTCAACAATGAGAGCTTGCTAAGCACTTTCTACAGAGGAGTCTTGCCTAAATTAAAAAGCCAGCTTGATACTGCAAGCAATGGAAACTTCTTTGGGAGGACTGTCGAAGATGCATTAGAACTCTTGGAGAACATGGCACAGAGTGACTCTGTCTACAATGATGAATATGATAGAAGAGACAGAGGTGGTGGAGGAGAAGATATGACCACAAAGAGAGAGCTGAAAGCACTTCAAGACAAGATTGACATGTTACTATCAGAAAAGACCAAGAAAGAGGAGTTACATATGGTTGCTGAAGTTGATGGAGTAGAATGCAAAGAAGATATGTACTATGTCAATGCTCAGGGTACATGGTACAAGAAGGAGCCTGACTATCAATACCAGAACAACTACCAACAGAAACCCTTCTACAACAACCAACAGAAGCCATTCAACAACTACCAGCCAAGACCATTCTACAACAATCAGCCTAAGCCATTCTACAACAACAACCAAGGTGGTTACCAATCCAAACATAACTTCCCTCCGGGATTCTCACCAAAACCAAGTCAACCTGCACAAGA
>NC_027753.1:39785477-39822476 GCF_000695525.1 Brassica oleracea var. oleracea | reverse complement strand
CCTAAACCCTAAACCCTAAACCCTAAACCCTAAACCCTAATAATCTCAAATACCCCTTTAATCTCAAATACCCCTCATCTCAAATACCCTTTTAATCTCAAATGCCCCCCTCATCTCAAATGCCCCTCTTAATCTCAAATACCCATAATCTCAAATACCCTTAATCTCAAATACCCTTTTATATAAAATACCCCTTAGTTTCATATACCACTAATCTCAAATGCTCCCCTAATCTCAAATACCCTTGATTCCAAATACCATTTAAATCTCAAATACCTTTTAATCTCAAATATATACCCATTAATCTCAAATACTCTTAATTTCAAATATCCTTTAACCTCAAATAATTCTTAATCTCAGATACCCTATGATCTCTAGAAACTCACTTCTCCATACCCGTTTTTGTTTTGCGAATGTAATACTTTGACAGATAACGTGCGCTCGAAACCAGCAAATCCTATGCAAAATCCTATGATTCAAAGCAATTCAAGATATATGGGTCTAGTGGGCTTGTGATTTACGGCCTAGACATTCAAGTCTAGATTTCAATCGAATTACGTATAATTCATTAATAAGTTACGGTTTAACCTTTTCTTTACCTGAGACTTATGAAATATTTTCATCTTCTGTCTTAAGCTTCTCATCTTGCTTTTCTTTCTCGATCTCCTTCTTCTTCCCAGCCAATACGAAAAACGTGTATTTCAGGATCAGCATTTGCGCACGTATTCCTGTGTTGGGATTGTTATTTCAACAAGATTCAAAAAAAGTAATCGTTGACAGAAGACAAGAACAAAAAATAATCGTTAACTAAAATAAATCCTTTCAACAGAGACATTTAAATTTGTAATCTTTATGGAACAAAACAAAATCCATATATATAAGTCTACGAAGAGGTAAAAGTAAGTATAAAACTAAGCGAACTTTGATTACGTTTAGTTTATCAGTGATACGCAAAAGTTTTAGATCTGAGAGTACCTCTTTCCATGGCGGATTCTGCTTAAGCGAGCAAGAGAGACTCAGAGATTGGGAGATAAAAGGAGACGAGTGTGTGAATTGGATGAATAGGAACCGTTGGGTGGAATGGAATTTCGTCGTTCCAAGTCCCTTGTAACACAAGTATCCCCTGCAAAAGTTACATCAACACAACAAAAGAGAGTTTTACTTGATTCTTCTAGCCACAAATTCACTAAAAAAATTTCAATTAACCCCAAAAGAATCTACGGAAGTGAAGTGAAATTGCAAGAGCAAAAACACTTGAAAATCACAACTTTCTCAACACCCAAAACCCTAATTGAGATTAGAAAACAATCGAGAAGGTATTTCCACAGGAACCCAGAAATAGACAAAACCGTACCGAAATCTGAGGACTTTCACTCATACCGCCGCAGATAAACACCACCTGGGGATCGTCGGAGAACCGCGCGGTGAACGTAACCTGTTTCTTGAAATTACGGCTTGACGTCCTTGTGTTCTTCTGGGGATCGTCGGAGAACCGCGGTGAACGTAACCTGTTCTTGTAAGAAGGATCTGTTTTTGAGGAACGACCATCACCATACTTGGAGAAACTCCGCCGTTTCTTGAAATTAGGGTTTGCGTCCTTGTGTTCTTCTGGGAATCGCCATGTAGATAGATCGAGGTTTCTAGGTAAAATCACGGTTTTTGAATTTGAGAGGTTGGAGAAACGAAGAATAGTAGAGTGATTAAAGAAGTTGGCCATTGTTAAATTTTGGAGAAGATCACCGCGATTTAGTAGTAACATGCTTGTTTATAAAGAAAGTCCACGTGTCAATATTTTGTTTTTTGCTTTTTTGGTAAAAAAGAAATTCAACAGATGTTACCGTTGAGATGTAAAAAGGAGAAAAAAAAAAACAAAATTTCTTTTGCAGAAGCCTGACAATCTGGTGGTCTATGATGCCATTCCTGTTCAACCAGGAAACTATGCTTTTGACTTTGGTGGTCACTTTGACCGACCAATTGAAACTTTTGAGGAGGATCTGAAGCCAATCATTCGGGATTGTAGCATTCAGCCTTGTTCTTTGTTTCCGGATGAACAAATTGGGTGTGGTGTGCAAAATGAAAACTCTGTGAATATGAAAACTTCCAAGAATAATGTTTTTCTTTTGTGGCTGATACTCGTTCCAAGAATAATGTTTTTTAGACCAAAAAAAGCTTTGAAAGATGCCAAATCGGAAGCATTTTTCATACTAGCAATTCCTCAACAACGTACGTACAAACAAACACATGCATTGCAATAATATAGTAGGCTTTCTTTGAAAAATTATAGTTGTATCAGCCATAGATTGAATGAAACCATCAGCTAAGAAGACAGAGGTGAAATTCTGGATCCATCTTCCAAAGGCTTATTGTATAACATATATGATAACAATTACTGAAACAATATATATCATCTGAAGGTAGGGAATCAGAGGTATTTGAAGTGATGTACAAGCAACAGAGGCTGGAAGCCGTGGCTGAGACCAGCTTCCCATATTTGGTCCAAATCTGAGACAAGAATGGATGCATTCTCATCCTTACAAGGTGTGCAATATGCCAGCCACTCTAGTTGCACTCATCGCCTTTTTCGGTAACCAGTTCTGCATATGTGTTTTATTTAGTTAGTGAGGATCTTCTACAAAAAAAAAACTTTTAATTGGATTGGATAGCTTTGTGTACTTACGTCACATGAGTGGATATTCACAGATGTCCCTTAAAATTAAACAAAAACTGTGGATGTGATATAAATTGTTATCAAATCTTTATTATTAAAATCATTATTTGTCATATATATATTAGTCATATTTGGTAATTCCGTAACTTTTATTTAATGAAAGAAAAGAAAATAGTAATTATACACTTTAATTAATTTTATGATTAGTTTAATGAAAAGTATAATATATACTTAATTGGACAACATATTTTCTAAGGATTCTGAATTTCATTATGGTGATGACACGTGCCTACACTTAAAGGTTGTAATGTTTCTCAATTAATATATAAGAGATAGATCGAGTAGGCTCTTTAGACGGACTCATAAAACTCTGATAATTACAACTGCAATTTATTTTGCTCGAGAAGTAGGGGTGGTGGGCATTTCGGTTCAATTACAGTTTCGGTATGGGTTCTGTTTGGTTTGGGTTATTTGGGTCTAAGAAAACTTGAAACAAAGTCAATCCAAATTAATTTGGTTTGGTTTATTTTTGGTTTGGTTCGATTTTAGTTCGGTTTTGTTTGTGTTCAGTTCAGTTTTAGTTCAATTTGGTTCGGTTTAATTTGGTTTTGTTTGTATTTTCCAATTCAACCGATTTGATTTTTTAGTTTTATTCTAGTTCAATTACAAAAAATATGATTTATTAAAACTAGGCCTGGACGTTCGGGTACCCGTTGGCATTCGGGTCGGGTTTTTCGGATTTTCGGATTTTCGGGTTTACGCTTCTAGGTCCCATACTAAAATTTTATTAGTACGGGTCGGGTTTGGATAATAACACTTCGGGTTCGGTTCAAAATTGTATTGCATCATAAAACCCATAAAGTAATCATATATCGTACGGATTCGGGTTATATCGGTTCGATTCGGATATAACCAAAGTAAAAAACAAATTTTTTGAAGTAAAACATAAAGAAAAACATCTAAATTAAATAAAAATTAATCTATCACATATAAAATTGATAAAATAACAATAAAATGTTAAATCAAGCATGAAAACAGACATCATTTGTAAACAATATGTATTGCCTTATAGAGAGTAGACTTTTTATTTCAATGAGCCAATTATAAAATACATATTTATAACTAATTGTGTACTTAAAGCATTTATTAGAATTTTAGTATTTATTATTATATATAATATTACCACAAATATTAAATTTAATAATTGGAATACTTATATATATTTCAAAATATTTATATTGACTATTAATTTCGGATTTTTCGGGTTACCCGTTCGGGTTCGGTTAATAACACTTCGGGTTCGGATATTTTTTGTACCACCCTAAAAGACCCGTTCGGGTATTTTTACGTTTCGGGTCGGATAACGGGTCGGGTTTTTCGGTTCGGGTTCGGTTCGGATTTCGAGTTCCGGATTTTATGCCCAGGCCTAATTAAAACATAAACAGATCATCATTATTTTCTTCATATTTAAACATAGAACTAAACATCTTCAATCCAAGTGGCCATTTTACAATCATTTTTTTTACCGTTAGAGTTCTTTTACATGTACATGGCTGTACACGTGTCAGCCACTGATATGCATAGGAACATACTAGGACATGCAAAATCCTTTGTCCGACGAGCTTCTCACATCGGGTCTATCCTTTTATAGCTAGGAAGAGGAATTGGTTAGTCAGAGTGTACCCAAGGAAAGGTGAGATCTGGGCTATACATAAGAAGTGTGACAGCACCGAAGATGATCTTGATATTGTAGAAGTGGTGGAAAGTTACAGGTCAAAGAAGGAGAACATAAAGGTGATGGCTTTGACTCCTAAAGGCTTCACTTCTGTATACACAAGGAAGCATGGGTCAGATGCGGGTTGTTTAGAGATTCCAAAGGCGGAAATGAGAAGGTTTTCTCATCAGATTCCAGCCTTCAAACAGGAAGCATTTCAAAATACACATATCTTCCAAGTTACAAATTCAGCAAAGATGGAAACAAAAGGGTAAACTTTGATTATGGAAAAAATATTGATTACAAAAGAAAAGAAAAGAGTAAGGTTTAAGTTACTGCAGGCAGCAGTTAAGATGGAATGTAGACGGTTTATGTTTGAGACAGCCTTTGTATTTTAGGAAAGAGATTTTCTACTAAGGCTTGTGTTTGGAGATTTCTTGGAGACTTTTAGAACTCTTTATGAAATGTTTCCTTTCTATTACTTTTTTTTATTCTTGGATGATACAAATGGTGCTAAGCACCCCTATTTATACAAGTGAATGAGCAAACTCTAACATATTCTAGATTTCTCTAAATTATTATCTTATTTCAAAATATCTAACATTAATTATTGTACTCCGTAACTTTCTCTCTTCTTCTCCATAATTGTAGATAATTCTTCTTCCTTGTGCTCTACTTTTGGACTCTTAATATGGATCATGATTTTTTGGGTTTTGGACTAATGGAGGAAAAAACCAACAGCAGGTATGAGACAAACCATTCATGGACATCGTATGATGCACAAGTTTCCTCGTGCCTCTATCAAATTAACAAACCGATAGATCGAAAACGCGGTTTAAGCTAGTCAATCAATTTTCGCCTAATGTCAGGTCTTTCTTGCACAAACCCTTGTTATTCACGTGATACTGGTTCAACTTTCAGGTTCCAAGTGATAGAGATCATCAGACTATATATCTTTAAACAGAATGCATGTTTACTCCACAAATAAATAGATAAAGGGGTTAGGTTGAAATAAACCTTTTTTGAATTGTACATTATCTCCAGCATCAAACTTTTGTACCAGGCTCGTGCTCAACACTTTGAAGATTTTTGATGACAACTCACACTAGGTGTCATCACTCTTATGGAGATATTGTTACCTATATTATAAGTATCTGATAATTAAGTTTTGTAAGAAAAAAACAACCATCTCTCTATCCTTTGCAATCATTCTATTGTCCAACACATTTTTTGCTACATCAAGAGCATCATACTCGACTGAAACCAAAAGAACCCGGTAGCATATGATTAATTAGGGAGTTGATGATTATATAGCGGAAGTTGAATACAATCGTCAAAAGGGGAATGTGCTACATAGAGTGCGTTATTTTTAAGTTGCATGAATTTCAGACGTGCAATCTTGTCCGTCCATAAGTTTGAGATGTTTCTTGCATGTGATCAAATGAAAATGGGCTATTTCTGTTATGGGCTCCATTTTTATCTCTATGTAGCTTCACTTTCTATCTTAGGAGGGCCCAACACACATTATCGTCTAAGCTTATACCATCATCTACTCTACTTGGCAAACTTTTTTGCTTTCCAGAAAGTAGAAAGTATGGAATCAATCGGAGTCCTTATGATGTGCCCTATGTCCTCCTACCTCGAGAACGAGCTTCAGAAGCGCTTCAACCTTATTCGCTTTTGGAATTTCCAGGAGAAATCCGTCTTTCTGGAAACCCATCGGAACTCAATCGGCGCCGTCGTTGGAAACGCTTCTACAGGCGCTGACGCTGAGCTCATCAATGATCTCCCCAAGCTTGAGATCATCTCCAGCTTCAGCGTCGGCATCGATAAGATCGATTTGGGGAAATGCAAGGAAAAAGGGATCCGAGTCACCAACACTCCGGACGTTCTCACCGAAGACGTGGCAGATGTCGCGATTAGCCTAATACTGACTCTCCTCCGACGCTTATGTGAGTGCGATCGCTATGTGAGGAGCGGTAAATGGAAGTATGGAGATTTTCAACTCACTACTAAGGTGTCTCTCTCTCTACTCTTCACTTATACTGACTGACCTGAAGAGCACCTACTACTTGCATTTTAGAATACATAGATACCAATCGCATGACTATTAGGTCTAAACTAGACTTTAATTTTTCTCTTCTTATTTGTTTTGTGATTGACACAGTCGCTTGTTTCAACAATTAGAAAGTATCACAGTCGCATGTGCACATTTGTGATCTATGTCAACATTCTTTTTTCTTGTTGATTCAGTTTAGTGGCAAATCACTAGGCATCCTCGGTCTAGGTAGAATTGGGACTGCCATCGCCAAGAGGGCTGAAGCCTTTAGCTGCCCAGTCAGTTACTACTCTAGAAGAGTGAAGCCTGATTTAGGCTACAAGTATTATCCAACGGTGGTTGAGCTTGCTCAAAACTCAGACATCCTCGTCGTGGCCTGCCCATTGACTGACGAAACCAGACACATTGTGAATCGGAATGTCATGGATGCATTAGGAGCAAAGGGTGTGCTGATAAACATAGGGCGTGGGCCACATGTTGATGAGCAAGAGCTAGTAAATGCTCTAACAGAAGGCCGCCTAGGTGGGGCTGCGCTGGACGTGTTTGAGCAGGAGCCACACGTGCCCGAGGAGCTCTTTGGGCTTCAAAATGTGGTTTTGCTTCCCCACGTTGGGAGTGGCACTGTAGAGACAGAGAATGCCATGGCAGATCTTGTGGTGGCTAACTTGGAAGCGCACTTTGCTGGGGAATCACTTCTGACTCCGGTGGTCTGAGAGTAAATGGCTTCTTCTATTATATGTCGATAAACTAGTGATGGAAAGTGTCAATTTCTCTTCCATACAAGTTGCATTGTCGTATATAAGGTATGGATTTAGTAACTAAAACACTACTACTCTCTGTTTCAAGTCTGTTTGTCTGTCTTTTCGCCAAAGTATTGGAGTAGCATACAAGTGTGAGGTGTATGACCATATGTCAAAATCCCATCCGGTTACCTAAGAAACTACTCATGGACTAGAGTAAAATGTAGCAGTATCTGGGTAGATTACTGTCACTCAAGTAGGACTCCACCTTTGACGCCTTAGAGAAACAAACTTTTGTTAAGGTAACCAAATTTCATTTCATCTGTTTTCTTTGTGTTTTAGGATCGGTTTTCCAACTTCTCTATGGCACAGAGAAGTTGGAGCAACAACTATTTATCACAGACGGACTTTCTACTTAAAGTGAGTCAGATTTGTATGACCATGCAATCCAAATCCTAACTCAAATTTTCTGTGCTAACAATATTATTAACTACATTCACTCTTTATGAATCTTCAAGGCGTCTTCTTTTGGCTTTTTACTCAAATCTCTTGTGACAACATCAGCGGACGTCAATTGAGTGAATAAACACCTCAAGGCAACCTCATAAGCAGCAAAAATGGCACCATTAACAACAAAGGCCCTGGCAACTGCAGTCCCGAGGCCACGCCAGAGAACCCCATAGCCTTCCTGTGCGATGCTTTTACGAAAACAATCAGCAATGCCCTCGTAAGCCCCATGACCTCCTTGTTGAAGCCTGGTCTTGACGACATCAAGAGGATAGCAAATGACCCAACTGGACACACCAGCCAGGCCACCTGCGACCAGCATGGTCCTAAGAGTTTCTTCTCCACTCTTCCTGCAGCCGGGATGAAGCATTTCTCGTACGTACTCGTAAGTCCAGAAGTAAAACCCGTGAGCTGGAGCATCTCTGAGAACAGTTATGGTGAGGCCTTTGTAAATCCCCTTTAGCCCTTCTCTCCTAAGGATGGTCTTAGCCAAGCTGATGGGACCGCTGTTGCTCTGCTGCAGCTGAAGACGAATCTTGATGAGCTCGACGGGGCTAAGCAAGAGGCTCTGCACAGCGCCAGTGCCAACCCCACCAAGAGCAACGCCTCTGTAGGAAGAAGGCTCTTCCATGGGAACAGAGGAATCAAAGGAGCGAGAGAGTATTGCATATATCTGGAATACCATAGCATTCTGTGACATGATCACAAGAAGAAGAAGACAACGATGAGTAAATCACATGTGCACAAAAGAATATGCGAGTGGAATCAATGCTTTTCTTTTAATAAAAAAAAGTTATGATGAGAGGATGGATGGGATATTCATGAGACGATGTGATACAAAAAAGGTGAATCTAAGAAAGAAGAACCTGAAAGGTGACGGAGGCCAAGGGTGCAGCCATGCCTCTGTAGAGTGAGGAGGGACCCTCCACGGCGAGCATCCGGCGGAGAATGGTGAAGGCAGATCCGGATTTGGAGCTCTGTTGCTGACGAATTCTCAGCGTGTCCAAGGGATAGCCGGAAATGATACCGGCAACGCCTCCGAATCCACCGGCGACGAACTCCCTTCCCCAGCTGCTCGCCATAAACTCCGGCCAGAAATCCATGTCGATATCTTTCTTCTTCGAATTAGTATTCTTTTAAGAAAAAAAAGGTTTATCTTTATTTGTAAAGATTCAATGCCTTTAACCTGCCCGAGGGATTTGATTGTGTACGTCTACAACTTTCCGAGTAAAAAGCGGATTGGGATTTTGTCCTTTTTTGGCGATGAGAAACGTGAAACAAGAGCTCTCATAGTTTTCAGTCGAAGAAGGAAGATAAAAGATTGAGAGAGGGCACCGTCCTTTTCGTATGATCTCACCCAACCCACTCCCGCCACCTTTACATCTCTCTTCCTGCCTTTCCTCTGTTTATTATTTTTCTTTCTTTCGCATGTTCAATTATTAATTAAAAAAGAAAAATGTATTATACTTTGATGATAGGCTAAACAATCATGGTTCCAATTAAATTTACTCAAACTAAATCCACCTAAATTCACACTCCACTTCTTTTATGAGTTGTCCACCGGCGGAAGAATTTTTTTTTTTTTTTGTCATCTGGTAGATTAATATGTAAACTAAAAATGTCAATTACACCTATGTTTTATGTAGATTCAAAAGAAATGCCACGCAATCCCCTATCATCACATCATTATCTTTTATTATAAATAAATAAAGACAACAAAAAAGGAGAAACGTGGAGTAGTACCTCTCTTTTAGTTTATCTTTTCTCATTTACGTAGGGACACAGATCACAATAATAAGAAGAAAGCGAAAGCAGTCGAATTGAGAGATGTCTTGAAGGCTAGAAGCTCTTTTAAAAAACTTTTAGACTAGAAACTACAAACAAGCAGAGCTAAAGCACAAGTGTCCTGGGAACTTCTAATCTTCCTTCTGGCCAGATCAATCCAACGTACTATGCCAGATCTATCTTTCCCTTAAAATTTTGTATAATGATTAGAGAAACATTGATTCTGCGTGTGTATTCTGAAATGCGGACATAGTTTGGATTCTGGAACAAGACACGAAGATTCTGATCTATACAATGCATTTTGAGATTTGGCTATATAAAGCAATGGATGTAAGTATGCAGAACTGAAATTCAGAACAAGAAATAACACTTGAATTAACACCAATGGTAATCTTTCTTTTTAGTTTACTAGCTTTGGCTCTTTCAACGGCTTCGCCTTTCTTCCCTAATTAGTGGATACCACCAAAAACTACGACCAAATTACCCAAAGCATTGATCCATCCCTAAATCTAAACAGGCCACCTACCTTTGCGTTGACGACGTGCTTCTGTTAGGTAGGGGTTAGGGCGATCAAATGACATTAGCCATTTTATGGGCCCAATGCCTAATTGGGATCCAAAATGTTGGTTCAATAAAAGAGATCACATGTTATAACTATAATCAAATGTGTCTAAGAATCGTTGGTTTTTAGTAACACATACTCCTCCTCTAAAGTAATTCAACTAAATAATCAAATACTTGAAGATGAGTCGTCGAACAGCGTCGTGGCAGCCCAACGTCCCAGATTTTGATGAGGTCGCGGCTCGCGTAGATGCTCTCACACGAAACTGATCTTTCTTCTTCAGTTACCATTCGTGTCTGTGTATCTGAATGATTTCTTTGTAAACCGAAAGTGATGATTCAAAAAAAGCTTAGTTTTATTTTATTTAAAAAAAAAAAAAGAAGTTAAAAATACCCCCAGCGATCCCTAGATCTGCACGAAGAACCCTAACAATTGACGAATTCAACTAGTTTTTTTCTCGAGCATAAGATCGATGGAGGATTCAGAGATTGATCATGTGATGAGCGAGATTCATCTGGGTTGCCCACCCGCCACTATCGGACCCTTTCTTTCCCACTTCACCTTCTCTTCTTATCCACTACTCGATTCCTCCAATGATCAGTCGATGACTATTAGTGTTGATAAAGATGGTGACCTTCTTCTTCCTAGGCGGCGGCGAAGAACCAGTAAGGAAGCCTCTCCTTCTCACTTCACTTGTCATCATCCATCTGCATTTCCTTTCCTAACTTTGGGTGAACAGGCCCAACCTCTCACTCTCATGGGTCGTTTACTGTCACCATTCAGCATTCTATCACATCAACTCTCCCTGATGTTGGTCTGCAGGCAAGTTCCTCTCTCTCTTTGCTTTTTTCTTTTCCCCTATGCTTTCTCTGCTTATCGCTTCCACCACTCCCTCTTCAGGTCTGGAAATCAGAACTCGTCTTATCAGATTTTGTATTGCATAACATGTCTCTACTCAATGGCCTTGTGTGCCTTGAACTCGGTGCTGGAACAGGTTTTCTCTACTTTTACCTTTTTCCACACTCTATATTATTTACACCCAAATGCATCTTCTTATCATTTTCCAGGGCTGCTCGGTATATTGCTTGCACGGGTGGCCAAGGCTGTTTTCCTTACTGGTGCACCTTCTTCACATCCTTCCTCTCTAACTATACCTGTCCTATATCTCACCCACCTTCTCTTGTACCATAGACCACGGAGACCAAATTCTTGGCAACTGTCTTCGGAACATGGAATTGAATTCTTCCCTCTTTCACCCTCAAGCTATTGTAAATGTTCGTGACCTCAACTGGATGAGCGAATGGCCTGTTGAAGTTACCCATGCTGATCCAAAACCGTAATGAATCATATTCTTCTCCTCTTTTCTTCATATTTTTTTTATGTTAATATACTTGTGATCCATAAGCTGCGCCTGTGTTCGTTCAGGTTTTGTTGGAGCTTGCAGGACTTTGAACAAGTCAAAAGTGCTAGCTTCATTTTTGCAGCAGATGTGATCTACAGCGATGATCTAACCATCGCCTTGTTCAGCATGTTAAAGAGAGTCATGTCCTTGGGTTGTGACAAGGTAACTATATAACTAATTGGATACTTTTAAAAGCAACCAACCACATTTACATATATAAATGTTAATTGGCAGGTACTATATCTGGGTTTGGAGAAAAGATACAACTTCAGCCTAGACGATCTCAACGTTGTTGCCAATGGCTACGCATGCTTCAGAAGATATATCAAAGAAGACGCCCTTTGTAAGATATGCTGCCTACCTGTATGCTTCTTAGAATGAATGTTAATGAAGTTTAGAGATGGTTCAATTAAGTGGGTATGGAACAGGCGACCATTCTGACAAGAAGAGTAGTTTTGTGGGCAAGCGCATTGACCTCAAACAAATCCCTCAGTACACCAAGGGCTACGAGAGAGGAGAAGATGTCGAGCTTTGGGAGATCAGATATGTACGTTAACACTCTAATGAAGGAAGGATCCATCATTTCATTTGCTTGTAACAACAACAGTTCAGAAAGAGGTAGCAAAATGGCATTACATTTAGTTAACATCTATAATGTATAAGGAAGAAAAACAAAACAGAAAAACCACTATACTAGGAACATTCAAAAGATACAGTACTTGCTAGAAATCGTCATCATCGAAAGGAAGAACTAAATAGAGAGAATTGTAGGCACCACCTTAAGTGGGATTCTCTGACGTCAGCTGCCTCACCATATGCTTTGTCAGTGTCCGTCCATCTTAGTAGTTTCCTCCGCTTGTTCTTTTGAGACGGGAAGTACAACTTCTTCATCTTCCAAAACCTGCAACTAGGGGAAGAGTAAAATATAAACATAAATTAAAGGATGTACAAGTTGGTAAGGGAACTTGCATTGGATGATCATAAGAATTTTGTAACACTCTTTTTTATCTACCTTCTTATTTTGTAACAGACTCAAGTTTTTGACCCATTCAGTATACTTGGATTGGAACCTGGAGTTTCAGATTCCGATATAAAGAAAGCTTATAGAAGGCTGTCCATCCAATACCATCCTGATAAAAATCCAGATCAAGGTCCAAATGCTTTCTTCTCTTCTAGTTGATACTTCCTCCCTTTTTTTTAATTATTACGGCTGCACCTCACAGTTTTCTTTTGTGTGCGTGTGTTTTGAACTCCGCAGAGGCCAACAAATATTTTTGTGGAGTCCATTTCTAAAGCATACCAGGCTTTGACTGACCCAGTATCCCGTGAAAACTTTGAAAAGTATGGTCCATCTGCACTTTCCTGCGACTGGGTCAAGCCTATTGAAACTAAAGTATTGTAATGTTATATAGGGCTTTCAAATGGGCATTGCTCTTCCTCAATTTCTCCTTGACATAGATGGAGCATCCGGTGGCATATTATTGCTCTGGATAGTCGGTGTTTGTATCCTCTTGCCCCTTGTGATTACTGTTATATATCTCTCGAGGTCATCCAAGTATACCGGGAACTATGTCATGCATCAAACTCTTTCCGCATATTATTATCTTACGAAACCTTCGTTGGCCCCAAGGTATTTGACTCATACACATATACTTTCGAATGTGTTTCCGTATTTTGTATAAAATGTTCGAAAATCTTCATTGTTCAGCAAAGTTATGGACGTTTTTACCAAGGCAGCTGAGTACATGGAGATCCCAGTTCGCAGAACAGATGATGAACCTCTGCAGAAGCTCTTTATATCTGTCAGGTGTGAGCTAAGTTTGGACCCCAAGAACGTGAAGCAAGAGCAAGCTAAGTTTTGGAAGCAGCATCCTGCCATAGTGAAGGTGATTGATCTCTTATAGTATTAAGCAACTGTAACCCTAAATATTGATTTAACTGAAATACTCACTTTTCATTTTTGTGTACAGACGGAGCTGTTGATACAGGCCCAGTTGACTCGTGAATCAGCAGCCTTGTCTCCAGCCCTGCAGGGTGATTTCAGACGTGTTCTAGAGCTTGCACCTCGCCTCCTCGAAGAGTTACTAAAGGTCCATACTCTATTTAAATAGTTAATTGTCTGATAAGTCAATGACCTGAAATTCATATCCCTTGTTTGAGAAGAGATCATTTTTCCTTCAGCCAAGCGAATATCTATGTTAAGCGATGCCCTTCTGGGAGCATAGCTCATTCAATCGTTTATTGGATTATCTTCCTCTTGTAGATATTGATATGATTTTTTTATTACATTGTTAAGATAGTATTATACTTAACCACTCCATTATAATATTGTTTCCTGCAGATGGCGGTTCTACCACGAACTGCCCAAGGGCATGGATGGCTGAGACCTGCAGTCGGAGTAGTTGAGCTATCTCAATGGCTTATTAGAGTTGTTGTTGTTGAGGGAAAATAACTAAAATTTCAGAATTGCAGGCTGTTCCCCTTAGTGCAAGGAAGTCTTCTGGAGTCAGAAGGAATTTCACCTTTCTTGCAGCTCGCTCATTTCAGTGATGCTGTCGTTAAAAAGATAGCGCGGAAGGTATATTAAATACTATAAAATTTGTCTAGTCAATAGTAGTGTCGCTTTACTTAAATGTGAAACACTAGCGCGACCGTTTTGAGTTTGATCGTTCACTGTGTTTTTTCATCTTGTTAAGCATGCCATCGTTTCTCTTATTTTCAGAAGGTCAAATCATTCCAAGAGCTTCAAGAAATGAGCTTGGAAGACCGTTCTGAACTGCTCACCCAGGTAGCGGGTTTGTCGGCAACTGCTGTTGAGGACATTGAGAAGGTACTAGAGATGATGCCGTCTCTGACAATAGACATAACATGTGAAACAGAAGGCGAAGAGGGTATCCAAGAGGGTGACATTGTTACTCTTCAACGACCCAATGGGCTCATAGGCGCTCTTCCTCACGCACCCTACTTCCCCTTCTACAAGGAGGAAAACTATTGGATTCTGCTTGCGGATGCAGTGTCGAACAACGTGTGGTTCTCTCATGGACGAAGGTGGAGCCATAACGGCTGCATCGAAAACCATCAGCGAGACAATGGAAGGTTCAGGAGCAGGTTTTAAGGAAACAAACGATGCGGTGAGAGAAGCGGTTGAGAAGGTTAAAGGTGGGTCAAGACTGGTAATGGGTAAACTCCAAGCACCCGCAGAGGGTACGTGCAACTTGACTTGCTTCTGCATGTGCGACTCATGGATAGGGTGTGACGAGAAGACATCGCTGAAAGTCAAGGTCCTGAAAAGAACTCGGGCTGGGACACGGGGAATGGTTTCAGAGGAGGGTGCGATTGCAGAAGAAGGTATGGAGGAGGAAGACGAGACTGAAGAGGAGGAATACAATGATTATGCGAGTGAGTATAGCGAAGATGAAGATGAGGATGAGAAGAAGAAGGCGAATGGGACAGTTAAGAAGAAAGAGTCGAGCTCTGAAGAGTCTGGATCGGAGAAAGAATGAAAAAAGTTATACTGATCCAAATACAAACGTTTAAGCATCAGATCTTGAACTCGGCAAAGCAGGCTTACACAGTGATGATACATACTGGAAAGACTTTGGCGAGTTTCCTAGTCTATTTTTCATAGTTTTGACACTCTAATTGGCTGGCTCCTCTAGTATCTTCAGTTTTGCTCAAAATCAGCTAGGGGAAAGAACGTAGCTCTGAACTTAGTTGTCATGATAGTTAACAAAATAAAATAGACTTGGTGGTGGGAGGGAGGAGGGAGGATTCGGAACCAAAGCTGAGCTGAGTTCATCACTGCATTTGTAAAGTTATTAACTATAGGCTTAATACACAACACCAGAGTTGAGCGATTAAAAAAAAAACACTCAAGAAAAGAGAAGTTAGGTTAATGGGCCTTAAAAGCAAATTAATGGGTTAAGAATAGGCTATTACGGTGAGGTTGAAAGGGTGGGTGGGTCAATCCGGAAGCCCTAAACGGCGGGAAAATCAGAAAAGAGCAGCAGCGTCTTCTCCATTTCAGGAGATTTTCGAAAGAAAGAAAGATGGCAGTCTACAGCATAAGAGGCATCAATGTCGAGTTTCCATTCGAGACCTACCCTTGTCAGATCATTTACATGGACAAAGTTATCGAGTCTCTCCAAAACGTACTTGAGTTGCCCCTCTCCTTTGAATCGCACTTTTGTTTGATTTATCTATTCTCGCCTTGTGATTGTTTTATTTCGCTGCTGCAGAAATGTAACGCGCTTCTGGAGAGTCCAACTGGAACTGGGAAAACTCTTTGTCTTCTGTGTGCCACCTTAGCCTGGAGAAAGAAGAGCCTGGGCAAGGATCATCGGAACAACGGGCAAGGAGGAGCTTTTCCTACCATAGTTTATGCGTCTCGGACTCATAGTCAGCTCCGTCAAGTTATTAACGAACTTAGAAGATGTAGCTATAGGTCTCCCACCTTTGCCAATTTATTTCTTTTTATAATCAAATCATGTCCTGTTCTAATTTCTTTTTCTGTGTCTCGATAAGGCCTAAGATGGTGGTGCTAGGATCACGTGAGCAGTTATGCGTTAATGAGGAAGTGAGTTCACTCCGAGGAAAGGCACTCACTAATGCTTGTCACTACCTTTGCCAAAAGCACCAATGTAACCATTTCAATCGGCTTCCAGGTACTCACTCTTCCTTCTTCCACTCTGCTCTAGAATTACTTGCATCCAACTAGGTGAATCTGTTGTAGAATATTTGAAGAATAACCCTGATATTGGTGACGAACCTGTTGACATTGAGGATTTGGTCAATATTGGAAAAGATTCTGGACCGTAAGTGCCTGCCTCTGTTTTGCTTCTTCAACATATATATATATATATATATATATTTGTTTCTCCTTCCTTGTCTTATGTTTCTGGTTTCTTCCAAAATATGTATGTATTCTGCAGGTGCCCATATTATCTCACAAGAGAGGTTCACAAGGATGTGGACATCTTATTTGCACCTTACAACTACTTGATCAGCAATGCGTATCGAAAGTATTTGAAGGTCAACTGGAATAGTAGCATCCTGATTTTTGATGAAGCTCACAATCTTGTAAGCCAAATATTCTTCTGTGTTCACCTTCAACTCTCGTTTCTTTTTCTACTCTCTATTTTCTTCCAATTTCTTAAACACTCAGCTATCTGTAAAATATGCGCAGGAAAGTTTATGCGCAGACTCAGCTTCATTTGACCTTCCTTCTGCGCTTTTATCGGCTTGCATTTCTGAAGCACAAGAATGTGTACGACTTGCGTCAGCAAGAAATGACGAGTCCGCGAACCCTGAGAATTTTGCTTTACTTAAAGGTTAGACGTGGGGCTTTGACTGTGCGTACAATTACAATGGAAGGAGATTGACATGTTTGTCCTCATCTATGCGTTGTTTTCTCTTGCAGGACTTCTTCTAAAGCTCCAGGAACTGATTTCTCAAGTCCCAATTCCGGAAAAGAATGAGGGGTTTACCAAGCCTGGGCCGTACATATATGAAATGCTTAAAAGCCTTAACATCACTCACGAAACTGCTCCTCAACTTATTGGTACAATCGAGGAGGCTGCAGTGCTCCTGGATGAGGAGAAACAACGAACAGCGACCAGTGCTGGAAGCAAATTAGGAATCATTGTTGACATGCTTAAACTGATATTTAGGGAAAATGGAAGTAACCATGCAGATGCTTATCGTGTAAGTTTTTTAGCAAACTTCTTTATATTCCATTTTGGATTTTATAAGCGTTCGCTTGCACTGTTTCTTTTACAGAAACTCCCCCACATTTACTCATATCTTTTACTTTCATTCTTTGTTAGGTTCATGTACAGGAGCTTGAGCAGAATTCTACTGATGTCATCAAAGGTTTTAGTAAATTGAAAGAATAAATAACCATTTTGTTATCTGCTTTCCCTATGGAGACAGTGTGTTTTTTTTTTACAAATCAATCAGATAATCACCACCTCGTACCAAAAATATATTGTCTAGGCAAGGCATCAAGAACGCTTAGCTGGTGGTGTTTCAATCCTGGGGTTACCATGCAGGACATAGCAAAAAAAGGTGTTGGGTCTATCATTTTAACATCGGGAACCTTGTCTCCCATGGATTCATTGGCTCAAGAACTAGAATTGTGAGTACTAGTCTTCTCTATCTGCTTTTTCTCCCAGCTTTTAGTGAATACATATTTTCCGCAGAGAGTTTCCTGTTCGATTGGAAAATCCCCATGTTATATCCTCAAATCAGCTATGGGCTGGAGTTGTTAGTACTGGTCCATTAGGGTGTGTTCTTAATTCTTGCTACAGCAATCGTGATGTACCAGAGTACAAACAAGAACTTGGGAATGTTATTGGTCAGTGGTTTGTTATTTGGTTTTTCATTTTGAGTGTATCATTCTAGATATCTGATGTGTGAGCCATGATCTAGAATCTGGGGAGCTCGTCTGACTACTCTATACTTTAGTTATCAATCGATTATTATATGTTTCTGCTCTGCAGTGGACTTTTCACAAGTCGTGCCGGATGGACTGCTTGTATTTTTCCCTTCCTATAACCTTATGGACCGCTGCATTGCATTTTGGAAAGATGGGGTATGGCCGCTGTAAATTTTTCTCTTTTAGTATGAAGATTGTATTACTTTTTAACTTGAAACCTACTGGTTCTTCATCATTCAGAGTCACAGAATGACAATATGGGAAAGAATCTGCGAACTGAAGAAACCTGTCATTGAACCTAAAGATTCGTCCCTCTTTCCTGCAGCAATGCAGGTGAGCAATAGATGCTTCCGATCTACCTTCTTCTATTTCTAAAAAGTAGAGTATGAACGTAATCTAGCCTTGTATTTTTCATGGTAGGACTTTTCAGAAAAAGTGCAAGACAGATCAATTTCCGGTGCGGTATTTTTTGCCGTTTGTCGTGGAAAAGTATGTTTTCTTCAACCTGTATGAAAATGTGCTTCTCTTTCATGAATGATTTGTCTTTATCCCGTGTAGCGTCTTTTCAGTAGTGCTAGTCTCTGCTGTGTTTTCAGGTCAGTGAAGGACTGGATTTCGCTGACAGCGCTGGCAGAGCTGTTGTCATTACTGGGTTACCTTATGCCAGGGTGACTGATCCAAAGGTTTGCTCACTGTTTTGTTTAGGAAATAGATTTAGGCTCATTAGCTAAATTGGTATCAAAACCCAGCAAACGGCTTGCTGTGTATCAGAGCTTCTTTCTCATAATTTTAGTCTTCACTTTTATTCAGACTGGCACTGAGAGGTCATTTAGTTGTATGATCCTGCTGCACAGCTTTTAATTTTTTTTTGCTGCTACTTGCTCTGGCGTTAATAACCCATTTGTAAAACAGGTTAAACTGAAACGAGAGTTTCTGGGTGAACAATCAGGACTTGCAAATGTCAAGGTAAGTTCAACATTTACTCCGTTTTCGACTCATCAAGGTAATGATGTCTCTTACATTTTCTTTTTTTAGTTTCGAAGATCAACTAGTCTATCTGGAAGCATGTGGTACAGTCAAGAAGCTGCACGGGCTGTGAATCAGGCAATTGGACGTGTAATCCGCCATCGCCATGACTATGGAGCTATCATTTTCTGTGATGAGAGGTTTTGCTCATGGTCTCTTTTTCGGATGATATTATCTTTTTAAACTTTACTCGCCATTGTATTCTTCAGATAGACTAGAAACAGTGCTAAAGATGTGTTCTATTCCGGTTTTGTACATTGGCAATTGTTGACAGATTTGAACAACGGTCCCAGCAGTCCAAGATATCCGTTTGGATACGGCCGCATGTCAAGGTATATGTTTCTGCTCCGTCTATCTTCTGTGTTTCATGGAGTGTAAGTTTTCTGGTTACACCGGTGTTTTGCAGTGCTACTCCTCTAGATATGGAGAGGTCATTTCTGACCTTGCTCGGTTTTTCCAGACTGAAAGATCAAATATTCCTGCAAGGATTGTGACAGAACAAGAACACAATATAGGTATTGCATCTTGCAGCCACACGGTTACTTTCATTGGGCATTTTTTTCTAATATCTTAGACTGTCCTTCGATTATGGGGGAATGATACACAAATGCTTATCTTGTATCCACAAGAGCACCGTGATATAGTTTCCTATTTTCAAGTATGTGTTTGATATCGAATGTTAGCCACATCTTTTCCGTTACAGTTTCAGCATTATTACAAAATGAGTCAACCAAGAATGCTCCTTCCAATCTGTGATTCATTTTATTTCATTCTCGTGGCATGAAAAGACATTTTCCTTCTGCACATGGTTAAAAGGGGAATAGAAACTAACTTCAACACTCTTTGCAGGTAATAGCTATGTGAAGGACGTTGGGCTTGTACGAAATGATGGAAATTTTGTTAAATGGAAAGGCCTGACCATCCTAAAACGTAAGGGCAAGATGCCTCGCATTGTAAAGGGTGACGTTATGCAGGCTTGTTCTGCAAGGAAGATTAGATTAGTGGATCTAAGTGACGAGGAGACTCAGGTAGAGAAGAGATGTGAAGTAGTTGATCTAGATTGCGACAACTGTGAGAAGGAGATTTGTGAAACAGAAACGTTTACGTCGAGCGACACGATGGGGCTAATAAAAAAGCGAAAGGTTCCAGAGAGTCAGGGAAGTGCGTCACTGTCGAAAGAAGAAGGGGGTGATAACAAGCAAGCAAGTGCATCTGCATTTTTTAGTCAAGTGAGAACCCACCACATTCATCTTTTTCATGTTTAGTCTGTGGATAATTTGGAACTGGTGATCTTTACTCTAGGTCAAAGAAAAGCTCAACGGAGAAGAATGTAACAAGTTTGTTGGATACATGCATGGATTGAAGAAGAAAGAGCTTAAATTTGCAAACGTGATGCAGTCCATTGTACAACTGTTGTCTGGGACAGAGAGAGATCATCTTCTCATGGGGTAATTAAAAACTATAATAATTAATTAATAATAGTGTCTTGTGTGTGTGTGTTACTGCCTCATCTAATATGTATCTCTCTCTGTCTTGTTTTAAAAACAGATTCAAGGACTTTGTGCCGGTAAAACATCGTCCTGCGTATGAGCAGTGCATCAAAATGAGAAAGAGAGAAGCGTTTTGATCATTCAGTCTTTGCTAAAATTGTAAACTCTGAGAAGAACAAAAGTAATTATTATTTTGTTTTGTTCAGTTGATGGAACGTTTTGAATTACAACAAAGAAAAACTTAAAAAAAAAAAAGCATGAGTTAGTTGCGAAAGGCGTCGCTGGAGGCCATCCTCTTCCTAAGCCTCTCCCTGGCGGCGCGAGTACTGAGCGACCTGACGAGGCCTTTCCTGGTGATGTTCTTCTCCTTGTCACGGAGAGAGATGATGAGATCTACGAATGCGCTGAGTATGAACTTGTGCGATTTCTTGTTGTTGAGATCGAGATAGCAGAAGAGAAGCTCTTCCATCAAGTCCCAGTCCACCTCGCTCCCTCCTAACTTGGACTCCATCATCGACACCATCGACCTCTTGAAATCCTCCTGGGGCTCTTCAGTGTACCTCAGCACCGCAATGCACTTCTCAGGTAGCACCAAGCTGGATGATTTGGACCTCGACGAAGGTCCCTCCTCCGATGTGGTATACATGCTGGCCCTACCCTCCGATGATCCAGGCGGTGGAGATAGTCTCTCTGTCCTAGGCAGTTTGGGGGAGTCGCAGACGGCCGGTCCCCATGTCCTCTCGAATCTGTGACTATAGTCATCAGTGTCGTCTTCATCTGAGGAGGAGGACTGTTGTTCCCTTTTCCCCTTGCTTTTGTCATCCTCCTCCCCCTTCTCATCTCTGATGCAGAGGGATTTGAAGTTTTCCTCAAGGAAACGGTCTATGTCGGACAAGGTGGCGGCGTGACCGGGATCCTGGTTAACGTGGTCGTCGTTGAATCTGGTCTTGCTGGGGCGTCGTCTGTGTTTGAAGGAGAAGGAGAGCTTCTTGGGATGCTTACAGCCAGCAAGCACCCACTTCTTGGATGATGAGAACGAGTTCGACACTTGCAGCTTCCCTGTCTCTTTTTTTATCTTTGACAGGTAACCATGCAACGATTTCTGCAATGGGTTTGGCATATCCTTTTCCTCTATACAAAAACAAATGATTTCTGTCAAGTTACAAAAGATGATGATATGACTAATCGATGATAAAAGATTATATTCGCTGAGAGATTTCTTACCACTTCTGGAGATTTGAACAAAAAAGATGACCTCCCCAGATATAGGATTAGGGAACTGCTCTCTAATCTGAAACTGTTCAACGCTGCTTTACGTTCAAGGTAATGTCATTAATGGGAAGTTATTCTTCTTGGATTTGTTGTTATTGTGCATGTTCCCATAAGTTTCCAGATTCCGCATTCAAGTCATAGTTGAATAGTAGTACTTGCTTTCTTTTGCTAGTGAAACTAATAATGGCGCTTTTAATTAAATGTAACCTTGACGAAATAAAAAAGAACAGCCGTTGTTGATTTGCGTAGCCCAACCCAGATTCTGAGGCCGAAGACGCATAAGCCCACTATTTGAACATATCAAATAAATAAAATTAACAGGTTTAAATACATAAAAAAAATCATAATATCTATTAAATACGATTATACTAATATTTTATTGTTTTTGAATAATGATCACCAGCGATAACAATATAAATTGTACAAAAATCGATTCGGTCTATCTACTGCAAAAGCTAAAAACTATAAGAGCAATTTCAGGAAAAAAAGTTATGAAAGAGAATAAGATTGCATCTCATTTGAAATATTAAGAAACCTCTTTTGAAATTCTATGTACGTTTTGGCTTAAAATGATCAAATATATCTAAATAATTAAATTTTAATTATTTAATGATGTGGTATAAAAAATATTATTGTTCTGAAGGTGAAAACCCCAAACTGAAAAACTCATGAATGAGATTTGCTCTTAGACTCAAAGTTAGAAATGGCAAGGGCTGGAAAACGAATGTGCACAAAAGTTTGAGATGGTATTAAATGTCCCAATCTGCTTAGATCTCAACTTCAAATTGGTAAATGCGAGAGAGAATAAATAATACGAGAAGTTTGCAATCCCGCACAAATTCTCTCGACCCCCTCCCTTCAACCCCCTGCATCAGTTTAATCACTGTTGACTCTATCAAAAACCAATAATTGACAATTAACTCCCTCAAGACGACTCCCCCTCCACCCTTTTTTCACAATTCACTGGCTATTTTAGTAGGTACAAGATCAGAACGGTGCAGAATAAAAATTACAGTTCTCTGATTTTTTTTTTTGTTTTACCAAAAACACAAAACTAAGTCGAAATACCGGTTGTATTTGTACTAATAAAAGGAGTGGGGTAGTAAGAGCAGAATCGCTCTTCTTCTCACGCATCAAATCATAATGACTTGGTAATTAACATCCACCAAACTGAAAAAGAATAGAGGGCTTTCTGCAAAAAGACCCTCACATCAACAAATGAAACAATCAACATTTCCACAGTGGTACCATGAGTGCAGCCGAGAATACCTTTTAAAGCAGGTCATGTTAGTTGAACATGGATCTCTAGAGGTTATCTCTCAGCCATTTCAGGGCTCCATTTGCGACCGATCTACAGCAACAACAAAAATGTTTGGTGAGAAGATGACAACATGTGCTTTAGATAAAACAAGTCAACAAAAAGCTGGGCAATTCACTATATAGTTTTATAAAGAAGCGAAATCAAGGGCCCAATCTTTTCTTATTTGATTTACCCTGCAAAATCTTTGATGTTCTTCCACAAGTCGTTTTCTTGCTCCGGTTCTTGGCTTTTCTCCCTAACTTCATCCGTCCTGTTTTCTGAGCTAATAGGTGCACTGTTTAGAGCTGCAAAAACAAAAGGCGGCATACAGTAAGTAGATCCATCAATTTGTATGTATATAAAAATAGTCTCACATCGATGCTATACAAGAATACCCATCAATGCTGACTTAAGATTTTCCTGAGTTCAAGAAATTTGGCAGCTTACTAGTGGATTGCTGAGGCTTAGCACGAGTTCGCAGCCGGTTGCTAGACGTATCACTCAGAGAAGCAAGTTCCTCCAGTAACTCCCGTTCTCCAGCACTGTTCGTAAAATCCAGTAAACCAATCGTAAAAGACAGGGCATTAGAAGACTCATAAACCTTTGTCTGGTTAGTTGAACTAGCATAAAGGCAAGTTTAGAAGGTAAAACCTTATTTGATTTGGTATAGTAACTTTGACTGTAAACAAGTGGTCACCGCGGATAGATGGTCTATTCAGTTTTGGTGCTCCTTTCTTTGCCAGGACCAGCACATCACCAGGTTGAGTACCCGGAGGTATCTGCAGTTCAGTGTCTCCTTCTACTGTTTTCACCTAAAAAGATGTCTTGGGTTAAATCATAAGATGAATGAGGATATCAACACGTCTGCAGGGTGTACTTATTGGAAGTCCATATCACCTTAACAACCGCACCCAGTATAGCATCAAGGTAAGTGATGGAAAGAGTAGATAAGAGGTTTATGCCATCCCTTTTAATCCCACGGACATCTTCAACATCAAGATATACATACAAATCTCCTGGAGGTCCACTAATGGAAGCAAACAAAAAAAAAAACAGTAACGAAAATCAGAACCATGAAGATTGCAATTACAGAAAGAAAGATTTTGTAACCGGTAATAGACAAGGGATAATTTTCGCTACATACCCTCTGGGACCAGAATCACCTTCCCCGGCAACTCTAAGGATGCTACCTGCGGTAACACCTGGAGGAATTTTGACCTTGATGCTTTTTTTAATACGCACACGTCCTTCTCCAGAGCATTTCCGGCAATTTTCCGAAATGATCTCACCATCTCCACCACAGTTTGGACATACAGAAACCTATGATGAAAGAGAAAGGTGTTAATAAGCTCAGCTTTGTGGAGGTAGGGGAACAGATGAAACTTGGACATCACACTGGAACACAAGGACAAGAGAGAGAAAGGACCTGTGAAAACAAGCCGAATGGGGTTTGCTCAGTTCTCATAACTTGACCCCGGCCACCACAAGTGGAGCATATTCTCATCTTAGACCCAGGTTTTGCACCGGTGCCAGCACAAGCTTCGCATGTCTCCAGATGCGTAAGATCAAATTCTTTCTCAGATCCAAAAATAGCCTCCGACAGTTGTAAGGTGATGTCATAGCTAAAAGGCAACGGAAGCAAAAAAAAAAATGTATTTTGATCAGTTTTGGGAGTTTTTAAAGCTAATGCAGGTTAAGAAAAAAAGTAAAAAAAAAAAGGAATGGACATGCAGACGCAACCCTCGACTGCATAACGATTGTAGTAGCTAATTTCAGGACAATGAAGTTAGGAGAGGTAATAATTGAATAGGTGTGTTATTAAAGAAAAGAGCAGAAGAGAAAAGTACTCACCGTAAATCATCACCTTTGGAGACCCTGGAGCGGCGAGAAGTTGTTCCAAAGTCAGCTTGGTCCATCCCGGGAAATCCGCCCATACTCGCACCAAAGAATGTCTCGAAGAGGTCAAAGGGATTTGTCTGGTTTTGGATAAATAAGATCCAAATACAAGAAGAGGGGTTTTAAACAAACAATTAGTGAATAGAGTTTAAGATAGAGAAAATGTTACCGTGTAAGTAGCGGAAGGTCCTCCTCCTACAGAACTCTTAAGACCGGCTTCACCATATTGATCATAGAGTGCTCTCTTTTGATCATCTGATAGCACCTGACAGTAATGTAGTTCAGTAAACACAAGGCAGGCAGAAAATCAAAAATGAAAATGAAGAATTATTAGGTATGATGAAGAGAGGAGAGGGCATACATACCTCATAGGCAGCACTGATTTCCTTGAACTTGTCGGTTGCGCCAGGTTCCTTGTTCACATCGGGATGATACTACAATAGATAGATTATTCGATTAGGTCAGCTCAAGCTCAAGCTCAAGCTCAATTAAAAATGAATGAGTTAAGGTACCTGACGGGCGAGGCGGCGATAGGCAGATTTAATCTCCTTGATGTTGGCAGATTTACGCACACCCAGAGTAGCGTAGTAGTCTCCCGAAGCAGCACACACCACCACTACGGAACGCCGCCCCCGATAGATTCCCCTTCTTCGATAAGGTGAAGAGGAAACGGATAAGAAGCTCCTCTTGTGATTGGTACCGCCTACTGAGAAACTTAACGACGACGAAGAAGAGAGGGACGGGGGACCATCGCCGGAGAAGCAGAGAGAAGAGGGGATGAGAGAGGGCGAACCCAGGGCTGCTGCCATTTTTGAACGAACGAGATTGATTCTCAAGCCAAGGAGTGGAAGCGGAGAAGCTTAGCAACGATGCTGGTCATTTTTTTTTTTGATGGATTTTTCAATTCTGGATTCTCTCTCTGATTTGCCTGCCTACGAGAGGGTTTTCTTTTTTTCTTTTTTTTTTTTTTTTTTTTTTTTTTTTTTGTGGTGCCAACCTCGCTCACGTGGATTTTGCTTCTTCTTTTTTTTTCTTAAACAATTTATTAGTTACAAACAACTTGGGGGTAGCACAATTCGTATCCCTAATTTTTAGTATGAAACAATGTTTACACTATCACTTTGTTCCTCTATTTGAGAATTTCATCTCGTCAAACTTTAATTCCGAGGCAGATTTGGTGGCAAAATCTGCTCTCGCAGTGTTTGTAATGAACGCCACCCATGGAGACTAAACTCTAGTACGAAATGAAATGTTTGTCCCAAAAAAAAAAAGAAAACAATGTTTACAAAGCTTTAAGAAACAATGTTTAATTATACAAAGCCCCTATTACCGAAACACAACACATTCTTCACATATCTATCCCCTTGAAGAGAACAGACAAAAGAGAGACAATTTCAAATTCAGGGAGACATGTCTTCTTCTTTTGATAGCACTTTTCTTTTCACATCTCCTCTCTCTACCTAAGTTTATTGATGACATTGGTTGCCTTCTCCTCCCCTGTTCCACCTTTAAAAGACATCCGGATTGAATCTTTCCGGCATACAGTTTCTTGTTCCACTTGCTGTATACGCAAATTTAAGCCGTAGTTGTTCACCTGCATTTTTCTTTTGTTTAGTATCAAGATTAGGAAACATCTAGTGTTTCTATGTCAGACATTTCCCAAACCCACCATGTTTCAAACATCCCAATTATTATGTTAAGCATATATACCATTAACAAAATCCAATCAAACTCAGGACAAAAAAAAAACAGTATCTCTATGGTTCAAGGCTTACCTCCAGATTTCTCATCTTTTCCTGGTGTACTGAGGAATCAGTTGCTTCAAAAGCTCTAGCTGTTGGTTCGTGTCCTTATGCCGCTCATGCTGGATTGCAACAGCACGTTTCAGCACTGCGTTGTCCTTGATTAGGGCTTCTACTTGTTGCTGCACTCTCCTGCGATTCAGTTCAGAACTTTTATTAATTCCTAGGGTACTACATACAGAACTGTGTTCAGAGCCAGAGACTTGAAAGCAATGAAGGGAAATAACCAATGGTTCAATCTATATCTCTTTCTAGAACACTGAAGACAGAAACTGTATTCCATGCCTATAACTCAGAGATTATACACGATCACTACCCACCACGTATGCATATGTTTGGATGGAACACTAGAAACAATGTAGCTAAAATGTTTTAACGTCTTGGAATTTGTTTGCTACTTGTTCACGTGCGCTTAACACCTTGGCTAAAGCCTCCAAGACAGTTGCTGCACGGACTTTTGCATCATCATTACCAGTAGATTGTGTCACTTCCCTGACTAACAATGCAACTTAGTCATCACCAGAAGGCGTAAAAGTTCCACCATCATTAACGGCCAATTCTTGAGCTATTTTATCATCAGCAGAAACCAAAAAGTATTTAAGTTTTCATAGCAGCATTGAAATCACTCCCATGATCTTCTAGCGCTTTGACAAGAACCTGGAAACAAAAAGAAAATTACAATTCCCAATAGAATAACATTATTGCAAACCAGCTACAAAAACTAAATCATGCCGCAAAACTCTGAGAGAGATATGTATTAGCGTCTAACAAAGGTAAACCTAGATCTCAGTAGTTTCGCAAGTCCGACAAATATATATACAGAGAGAGAGAGAGAGACAAACAAAAATTAAGAACAAGACATACCGTCAGTTCAAGGTGAGGAAACACGGTGCGAAGCTGATCAAGCGACGAGGACGGAGAGGACCAGATCGGAGATTTTGAAGGAGAATAACATCGGAACCTCTTTGACGCCGGTCGCCGGAGGATATGGAGTAATGATTCGATCCTAATGTCACTGTAAAAACAAGAAGAAGAAGATTCTCCGACTACGGGAAGAAGGAGAGGGAGAATAATCTCTGGTAGCATAGTTGGTTATGCTTGGTTCAAGTGTTTTAAAAAATGTAATCTTTTTACTTGCTTTAAACTTTTTCTTTCAAAAAAAAAAAAAAAAAAAGGAGAGGGAGCCTCCAGGAGGCCCAGGGCCCCTATTAGCCGCAGGGGCTCTTTTGTACTTTTACCTTATTTAGCATTTCTTAACGGATTGTTAATTTTGTCATAAAATAATCCAATCAAACAACCCGAATAGGTTTAAAACCCAAGTTGAACATTGGTGAAACAAGCAGCTTGGCCAGTTTCTAACTACAAATTAAGAAATGATATCTTATATTATGCTAAACACCATACCCTAAGAGACCCGCATTAATCATGCTCTAACTAGCATGAATCACCCCATATGTATTATAATAAGATTTGAACAATTTAACTACATATAGACTGGTTACACCAATCATATTATTATTTGTCATAACCATTGATAATACATCTAGCTGGAATTTTGGAGAAATAGATAGAGATGTTGACCACGTAAAGGCTTCAAAGGTTAGCTAGTCTAACTGGCTAGGCTCCACCAGAACGTACAATGGTTTCCCCTTCAGCCTACACTCCCCCTGCATCTCACACCCACAAACAAGTTAATATTAGATAGGTTGGATATCGTACAAGACGAAACGTTTCTAAATCAAATCATTACCTTGAATTTAGGCAAACCAACAACGCATGCACATTCCACAACTTCGGCCCCTGCTCGCTCTAAAGTACGTATAATTGGGTGCTTTTAATAAAAACTCGATTATTGTATACGTTTTATCTATTTTCCAAAGGCGTATATCTATTCATTCGAAAAAAAAATGTAAAGAACAGAAAGATATTGAATTACCCAAGAGGTTAATAGAAGCGGAGAGTGTTCCACCAGTGGCAACTAAATCGTCGATGACCAGAGCTCGTTCGTGGGTTTTGACAGCCTCCATACTCATCTCTAGACGATCATTTCCATACTCAAGCTCGTACTCTTCGCTTATCACTCTCCCTTTTTAACGTTACCCACAAGCGATTAATACTTTTTTTTAATCCCAGCAACACGTTTTAGTCATCTAAGACTTTATTAGTATGTATATAAGTAATCGCACCGGGTAATTTTCCTGGTTTACGTAGAGGAACGAACTTGGCACCTATGGCTAATGCAATGGGAGGTCCAAATATGAATCCTCTCGCCTCTACGCCTGCACAAATTAAAGTCCCGTTTTATTTGATTAATCTGTTTATTTAATCTGCACTAAACGATGTAAAAGGTTCTATTGAATCCATGGCGGAGGCGGGAGGTCTTATAAATATGAATCCTCTCGTTTTTATAAGAGGTTCACTAATCACTATAAGACATGAACATTTTTGGAAGTGGACTCACGAGTGAGGACAATCCAATAAAGTAATTAGTCACCAACCAATCACACTAGCTAAGTTAGTATATATGTGAGTGTAACATCATTAATCCACGAAAGTTGTCTTTTATTTATTCAGTTTTGTCATATTGGGAGATATGGTTCCGCTTTGGATTCTATCAAAAGGAGTTTGATACAATATTATGTCTAGTAGAAAAATAATACTAATAAATGTAATCTATGCGTTGAGGTTCAAGAAATGACATGGTAAAAATCATAAATTATTGGACAATGGAACAAACTCTTCCATTTTTTTGTCTCCCAGTTTTGTTCGTGTGAATGAACGTTTGTCTTTGGCTAAAACTAAATAGTAATTTAATGAGGAATGAAAAAGGTCAGGAAGGGAAAGATGAAACGAACCGGCAACGAGAGAGATGTTCATGTGCTTGTAACGATCCACGAAGATATCAACGACATGTTTGAAGGCAACTGGATCCAGCAACAGCGTCGTTATGTCTTGAAACATGATCCCTGAAATACGAACACGCTAGCTTGTAAATGAAAAAAAAAACAAAAAGAGACGTACCTATCGATGGTGAAGCACGTGAAGAAATAAAACGAATAAATCTGGACCAGTCTTAGGGAAGTGAGGGATGACTCGAATGGCATCTGAGATGGTCTGCAGTCTTGGGTCTCCCTGCAACCCATTCTCCACCGCAAACATCTCTCTCTCGTGCGTGTCGAAGAAGGAGAAAATGAGGGTAGGGGCGTTGGGTGTATTTATAGCATTTATTTATCACTCTTACCTTTTCTCCCTCTCATTTTCTTCACCCACTCATCGTACGTCTCCATCCCAAGTTACCATTATTGCTCTTGTTTTTTTTTTTTTTTTTGTCACTAAATTGCTCTTGTTTTCAAATTGTGAAAATAATCAATAAAAATAAAACTCACTTGAAACAACCAATTGATAGTGATCATAATATCCACTATAATAATATATTATAATGCACTATATAATCAAATTTACCAGTTAATTTGAAAACAATGGATGTGAAAGGCGCGAGCAGAGCAGGCTTGAACAGAAGCAGGCCAAGCTCATGCTTCCGGCCGCCAAATATTAAGTAAAAAATTCGGCCACTTAAAAAGAAAAAAATTCAGCCTACTTGTTTATTGTATCATTGTTAACTTGATGAAGTCGTGAGTTCAATCCTAACCGGCCACATTTTTTTTTTGGCTTCTAACTAACAAATTTCTAGGACCGGCATAAAGAAGTAATTGGTAATTAATCGAAATATGTGTTTACTTCAAATGACATGAATTCAAGTGATGTGAATCCCGTATTACCGTATCTTTGCGTCTTCCATACATATGCATGTTAAAATATAGCATATTCCATGTAACAATTTTGGTAGAAATATTATTGGATAGCTAGGATCTTGTTAATATCTGTTAGATTCTGATATTGTGTAACGACTTAGGCTATTAATAGCCTGTAACTAGAACGATCCCAAACAGGGACTCTACTCATCTTTCATGGTATCACAGCATAGGTTTTATTCATCCTTTGATGCAAAATTGTGAAGAACGCCAGTTTTCTAAAATTTGATTTAATAATAGAGTTGTTTAACACCAAAAAAAAGAGTTACCGGAATGGTTTAATAAGAAGGTGAAAGAGAAGGACCCACTCGAGAGTAGGTAAGATCGAAACGTACGTACGAGGGGCTATTTCCGACTGTTGAACCGCACGCCTGCTCACTGTTTCTGTATATTTTCTTCTCTTCCCACTTCTCGCCTTTAGTTTTTTTCTTTCTTTTTGTAATCATTACTTTGTTATAGTCCATTATAGTATAAGTGGAACAATACCAAATTTTATTTGCATGTTTAGTACATTATATATTGTGTGGAGGTCCACGTTAATGGTCTCTATCTATGCCGTTTTATAAACAAATTGTTTCAATTAATTTTGTATTATATGTCATCAGAATAAGTAGATTGGTTGCACTTAGATTTTGGGTAGATATTCCGTTTGTCGTTTTCAGCTCCGCACTATTACAAAGTTCTCACCCTATCAAAGTGATAAGAGATTACATCACCATTAACAACCACTCGTTTGTTTTTCCCCATAATTATTTCCCAATAATCTCATTACCCATAGGTAGGAACTGTTTATTTAAACAAAAGATAACCCAAAAGGATTACACGCAAAGGAAATAATTGAATTATTTTGTTAGCCCCTATGAGAGTATAAATCCATATAATTGTACTACTTTTAGAAATTTTCCGTCGTATATTGAGCAACAGGATTCAAAGAAATATATCTGAAACAGACAAAGAAGCAAAATCAAGATCAAAATCAGTCAGAAGTGAACCAAATATGCTTTTATGATTTCATCTACTATGACACTCTTATCTTGATAAAATGACAGCACTCACAATGGTACTTCAAAAGGCCAGAGGGGAATATAAAAACAGATAAATATGTGGCCTACTCACATCCACTCGTAGAGGTTAGATCCTCGTAGGATTAGTGGGATGTCTGATTGGCTATTTTTTCTGGATCTTGAAAGATTTGGTTTCGAAGTAGTTGAAATGTATCATCCAATTAAACTTCGTTGCCTAAACACGTTTAACTTAGAGTAACAAAAAATCCAAAAGCAGCTGTTAAAAAGCTGGTGAAGTTTGAAAACGAAAGACAAAGGAATGCTAACCTCACAAATATCTTTAGTGCAGTTAATTTCAAAAGAGACAGAGAACTTGGGCTCGAATGGTGACTGCGGGTTGAGCGGTGCGGGACAAGCGGTTTAATTGCTGTGCGGTTTTAACAGTTATAAAAACGTATAGATATAGGGTATATATAGAGATTTTTGTTACTGTTAACTGCGGAGCGGGACCGAAAACTAGTTACCATTCGAAGCCTAATCTTGGGAGGGCAATCACTACCCAAAATTTCCCCTTGACTCCTTCGTTCACAATTTTTTCTTTCTTTTTCTTTTTATTAGAGGAAAAAAAAAGTAGATATAAAGAGCTGAAAGAGAGGGACATGACCATATGACTCTGTTCTCTCTCCTCTAACAATGACATCAACTCTAGTCACATTAAGAATCAAAGATCCCCCACTTCCTTGCGTTTTTACTGTTTCCACAGATAGTGCATGTTTCTGTACAATGCTATTTATTTTTATGTCACAGTGCTACACACAGGTCAATGAGACTACCACATCCAATATTAGACGCGCCTACAGAGATCTATCAGTCATATCAATTTTCTAGAGTATCTCTACTGAAAATATGATGAGGGTTCTCATATAAAAACTTATAAAATCCATTGAAATACTAAAAGCATCTCTACCAGTAGGTTTTAAGTGGATATCCAAAAGATAAAATAATAAATATATAAAAAAAAGTACATATACAGCTAAAAACCAGTTCTCATATTAATTCATAAGAATTCGTGTAGATATTTTTTTGAAACGTTTTTGATTTTGAGTGGTTTGTTTCTTTTTTATAAAAGAAATTTAAATCACAAAACTAAACAATACAATATATTATTATTAAATAAATAAAAACTTATTTTTGGTATCTTTTAATCTTTGAGAGTGATCCAAGAGCAACTCTAAGAGTTAGTTATCACCAAAATTTTAACGATTATAAATAACTAAAAAAAATTAAAATACGAAAGAGAAACTGAGAAATAGTATTCAGCAAAGTACTTTTGAAAAACCCACCTGATAATTAAATGTCAAAATGTTTTTTTTTTTATTTTTTCTATTTTTCAATAGTAAAATGTATTTAATTATTTAAACACAACTTATTAAAATATTTTGTTTTTTTTTACATTTTTTTAGAAACCTAAAGTGGAGTTGTTAAGGTTGCTCTAACATTACACGTGTCATTCATTATCTTAGTGATATAATTTCTCCTTTGGTATTCAAATTTAACTACATATCCTGATTAGATAAAAATAATATATGTTGTCAAAAAACATAAAAGTGATGTATTATATTTTTAGACAGAAGTTTTTGCAATGGAACTTCACTTAAAAATAGAAATCTGATGTGCAAACCGGATATGAATGGGGACACCTCAGCAAGGACACATGCAGAAATCCTCACGGTTACTTTCCCACCCATTACGAAAAGGCTCGGATGCTGTTGAGTGACCGTTTCCTCGGGTTTTACATGGTAAGGGGAACAACAGTACATAGTTCTGCTTTGTCCTTAACGATATAACGTTAGAAAATGAGATTTTGACAAATGTTTGTTGTGATAGGTTCTTGAAAAGGGATCGTGGAACTACATGTTTTATGGGGGCGAAGCACTCGGTGACATGAAATACAGCGTCAAATGTGGATACCTAAAGGAGTACTATGACGAAGAGCATCGACCCACTCATTTTTAGCAACATGGAAGAGGCTGACATAGCCGAGGGAGATCACGAGGAAACCTTTGGTTGACACTAATAAGCACTCAGTTATTTTACTATGTTTTGTAACTTCCTGCATTCTGACTTGCAAATCAGAAACATAGTTTACTGTGATAGATTGTGTAATATCCGTAAATCTTAACATCTTTAAAAATAAATTCTTGCACGCGTATAGGCAAATCCTTCATAGGTGTGTATTTGTCTTGCATGAGAAATCAGATAACGACGATACTGAACATTTGAGAAAACTGACTAGATTTATTGTGAATCTTAAATCGTTACGTTGTTAGAGCAACCTTATTGCATATAACTAGAAGAATTCTTAGAAAAAAATTTAATATCTTAATACAATTTAGCTATTTTACAGGTTCTTTAAACAACTTTAATGATGGGAATGGTCGCGTCATTTGAGGATGTTAACAATAAAATACTATTATTTTTGGGGTTGATCGATAGAGACCGTAACTTTGAATTTTTTGGTTTAAGATTTAAGCTGTAGATTTTGTGGCTTTATTTTTAAATTTTATTGCTGTAATTTTATTTCAAAGTTTTAAAAGCATTAATAAACATAAAGCTGTAGAAAAATTGATTTCTATAGCCATTATATTTTTTTTAAAGATTTTGGATTCTAGATTTAGTTTTTATTAATAAAGCTTGATTGTTTTAATTTTATTGTTCTACAGAGATGGCCGTAACCAATATCAATCACCCCCTAGATGTTTATTATTATTGTATCTAATTTTTAATTTTCACAACAAGATTAATCATTAAAAGCATGACATGTGTCTTATTAGCATATAGAGAGGTTTTTAAAACATGTTATTTAAGATACAAATTCTAAAGTATTTGTACTTTTCTCCTGCTTTTTGATTTTTGAATTACTATTTTATGAAGATATTTTAGCTAAGAAACATATTTTGGAGGTTCTACTTTGAAATCGCTCTTCGATCTCTCTCTTCCCTTCTGATTTTTATTTATAGTCACAGAAACGTCATATAAGATATCTCACTGGAAGTGTTCCGAGTGGCTGGAATCTCAAGCAGAGGGACACGTGGTCTGTGAGCAGATGCCACATGTAAATGGCTAACTACGTGTCATTATAGAATGAATAATGAACAATAAGGCAACTATGAGTCATGAAATAAAAGAATGATGACTAGATTATCAGCCTCATCCCAGTTTCTTCTTCGACTAAGCTTTAATTTCAAGCCCTTCGTCTGTCTTCTCACCCGAACACAAAACCTTCATGCCATGCAGTCTTCAAACCGGCTCAATCCTAGCCGTCTGATTGATTTCACGGTCAAAGATCTGACGGTGGACAAGCTGCGGCTCATCGAAGTTCCGGATAACGCCACCCTAGCAGACGCCTTAAACGCCATGGTAAAGCATGCTTAAATCATATTCTTTTGTTGCATGACTGACCGGTTGAACAAGAAAGCTATTAACACCAAAGTCGTTGTTTTGTATCAAACTGGTGGCAAACCGAGTAAGAGCGGTGCCCGTGGCTGCGGTACCAGGGCAGTGGTTGGGGGCTGGAGGATCCATGATAGTTGAGTCGGACAAAGAGACCGGAAGGGTAAAGAAACAGTACATAGGAATGGTGACAATGCTGGATGTTGTGGCTCACATCGCCGGAAATGAGGAAGAGAATGGGCTTGATAAGAAAATGGCTGCTCATGTCTCTTCTATCATTGGTCATTGCCCTGAGGGTCGAAGCTTATGGTCTCTCAACCCCAATACCAGGTAATGAATATGCATGCCTGGTGATATAAATGGAAATGATATTAATTGATGATGAAATACAGCATAATGGATTGTATGGAGATTCTGAGCAAAGGAATACACAGAGTATTGGTTCCATTGGACAGTAACGTAGAGAATACCTCAGGACCAGAGTTGGTAGAGTCAGCCTCTGCTTACACAATGCTGACTCAGATGGATCTAGTCTCCTTCTTCCTCGACCAATCATCCCATCTCCAAGCTATCCTCTCCTGCACTGTCACTGACCTCTCCGCTGTAAACGACAATGTTTTAGCCATCACTAGCCAGGTAAATTAATTAAGTTAAAGAAGTTTCATCAATTTAAACCAATCATTATAATATTCGTAGGAGGACCAAACGAAAATCCTCTGTTTTATAGGCAAGAGTAAAAGATGCAGTTAAATGCATGAGTATGGCAATGCTAAACGCCGTGCCTATCGTTGAAGCCTCCAGCGATGAAGAGGATCATACACAGCTCGTGGACGTACGTGACTCTTCTTACACATTTCTACCTATTTAAGTATGTATCTGAAGAATATATATATATATATATATGTCTCTGGTGCAGGCGAAAAACCGGAGGGTGGTGGGGACTTTCTCGGCGAGTGATCTGAAGGGATGTAATTTAGCCACGTTGCGTTCTTGGTTGCCATTAAACGCGCTTGAATTCGCCGAGAAAATACCAAGAACCCCCTTGTTCGCATCAGCACCTGCGAGGGAGCTCGTGACATGTCACGTGACATCTACCTTGGTCCAAGTGATCCGTATGGCCACCACGAGACGTGTACACAGAGTTTGGGTCGTGGACAAGAACGATGGGCTTCAAGGCCTCGTTTCTCTTACTGACATTATCGCTGCAGTCCGAGCCGCTATCTCTACCTCGACCTCCTAATTTCGTCTTTCTCTTCTATTATTGCAATCTACTTTTATTTGTTTTCCTTTCAAGAACAACTTCCACACTTCTACTTCTTTTTTCTATGTACTAGCATGTTTTATCAATCTAGTTAACCCATTAAGAATGATTGTTTGTTCGGAATCAAAGCGAGGAATAACGAGTCTTGCTGCTTGACGGAGACGCTATCGCTCGACGGGACCTTCCATCATTTCAAACTTTCGTAGAAAGTATCTTATCATATACACATTTGTGTTTGAATTTGGATACTTTTTTTTATATATTGATTCCTATAATTTTTAGCGTTGTTTTAAAACTTCTGACCACGTTCTAAACTCTCTTTCATGGTAAATAAGAATCATTATAACTTTTTAACAATTAATTTAGTAAAACTTCATAATACTTCTTAAATCGAGGTACCACTATAAAATCGTTATTTTCTTGAAAAACGGAGACAACAAAGATTTCAAACATCTTTTAACATCGTGCATGATACAACTATGTATTAAAACAATATTGTCATATTTTTTAAAATTTTCTCAAAATCTATGTGTTAACCCCTACAAACATATTGAATTTTGGTAAATTCTTTATATACTGAAGCCTATAATCTTTAGTGTTGTTTTAAAACTTCTGACCACATTCTAAATTTGCATTAGTATATGCTAAACTCTCTTTCATAGTAAATGAAAATCATTATAATTTTTTACCACTATAAAATCGCTATTTTCTTGAAAAATGGAGACAACAAAGGTTCCACACCTCTTTCAACATCACTATATTTTAGTGCAGGATGCAACTATCCATTAAAACAATATTGTCATATTTTTT